>NC_084573.2:25305000-25460000 GCF_033978685.3 Nerophis lumbriciformis
ATACATATATATATATATATACACTGTGTATATATATATATATATATATATATATATATATATATATATATATATATATATATTCAACCATCCGTCCATTTTCTACCGCTTGTCCCTTTTGGGGTCGCTGTAGCCAATCTCAGCTGCATATACATATACACATATACACGCATGCGCGCACACACGCACAAATATATATATATGTGTATATATATATATATATATATATATATATATATATATTTATATATATATATATATATATACACACACACACACACATATACTTATATAGACATACATATATATATATATACACACACACTTATGGCATATGTAAATACATATATACTGTATATCCAACCATCCGTCCATTTCTACCGCTTGTTCCTTTTGGGGTCGCTGTAGCCTATCTCAGCTGCATATACATATATATACATGTACATATACGCACACACGCACACAAACACGCACACGCACACGCACACACACACACACACACACACACACACACACACACACACACACACACACGGCGTGCGTTAAAGAGTTCAGCCCAATAAAGTCAGCATAATGTCACAGGTTTCATATCCTCTGATGAGTCAGAGATGAGATTGTATCCTAATCTCTGAGAACATAATGACTTCATTCGACAAATCCTTTTTTATTATGTTTGCAGGGATGAATATATTTGTGAACAGCATCAAGAAGTAATGATTTACTTTTTCAATGTGCACCGTGGGATTCATGTGCACACTTTACAGAAATATGTGTGTGTGTGACAGCAAATTATTTGGCTGACAAAAAGCGGAACAAACGCGGCGTGATTGATGTAAGGGCAGCTTTTCAGCCATGTAAGTGGGGAAGAAATGAAGAGGGAAGAGAGGGGAAAAGACAGCGGAATGGGCAAATCCATCTCATGCCAGTGTGACCAGATTAGGAGCGACGCCTGCACACAAACATCAATTCTCTTCAAGCTCTTGTGGCAGATAAATATTTTTCTTCCATTAAAAAAAAAAGCAATTCATGCGATATGGTACAGGAACCTTTTTCTGCGTGTGTTAGCAATGTTGTTGATGAAAAGCAAAGCTTTGAATAGTTTGATACGTGTCAGCTTTTTAGCACATTCGGCTTTTAGCAAGGACACTCCCTGTTCATCTTTTCCTTTTGCCTCCCACTGCCCTCCGTCTGTCTGGTGAAGAATGTTCTTGCTTTGCAGCCTTTATCTGGAGTGACAGTCAATCTGTTTGTGTAGCTGCAGTACAAGGTGGATGGAAGCAATTAGTCTGTTTGACGGCTTTGACTGAAGGCCGATAACACGGCAGCTACAAAAAAAAGAACTCTTCTGCGGCGAAAGAGAGGTAATGGAAGAAAAGCTATTTAGTGATGCGCCAAAGTTAACAGCGTTGGCAGGGAATTATGACGTATTTGGGCTGAATTTAGCATAAACATACCAGTCAAAGTTGACACACCTGTTAAAAGTCATAGACAATGTCGTGGCACAATTAATATTTTAGTAATCGCTTTTCTTGTGAATGTTGTCTGTTTATCTGTGTTGGCCCTGTGATGAGGTGGCGACTTGTCCAGGGTGTACCCCGCCTTCCGCCCAAATGCAGCTGAGATAGGCTCCAGCACCCCCCGCAACCCCAAAAGGGACAAGCGGTAGAAAATGAATACATGGATGGCTTTTCTAAAAGCAATTTTAGTCTAAGTCAGGGGGTGTCCAAAGTGTGGCCCAAAACTAGTTTTTTTAATGGCCTGTGGCACAGTCTAAAAATAATATAAAAAAAAAAAAACATTAAACTGTGGAATAAAAGAGCAAACAGGTGAAATGTAATGAGAAAAAGTTGCAATGTTAAATTGAATAACACAAAGCTGCTATGCAGGCTGTTTTTTTTCTTTAAAGCTGCCATTGCTCAAAATTATAATTATTCAAAATATTATGAATTACTGACCTTTATGGTTCAAGTTACTTCACATCAAATATTCCACTTTGAAATATTTTTTGGGGAAAATATTGCATATTTTGTGTTTGCCTTATAAAAAAAACTATGTTTTCTTTGATAAAAACAAAAATAAAAAAAACATTTAAAAAAATACTAAAAACGTATAATCGACGGAAAGATCTGAAGTTGATCGAGGGATATAAAAGGGAACTGCACTTTTGGGGGAATTTTTATCTATCGTTCACAATTCTTATGAAAGACAAGAAAACAACTTTTTTGGGGGGGATTCTAACATTTACAAATCGGCTAGTTCTTGGTGGCTAGCAATGCAGCTAATGGGAGCGATCAATTCTACCTCTAAATCACTTTAAAAATGCATTCAAAAACCATCAACAATACGTCATTTACGTTCCGTAACCTGTACAATAACCAAGCTGTAGAGACAATGTTATGGTAAGAGCGAACACTGAAGAACTCTTTTTCTGGCCTACTGACACATTGGTATGCTTCGGTGTTAGCCGTACAAGCTAGCGATACACTAGCTTCTACAACTACACGAAACGCGTTTGAGTTTGTAATGCACAACACTGCCATAGAACACCAATCTGTACTGACTGAAAAACATGAACAATCATATTACAGCATCAGTAAAGTATTATTTCATGTTTTGTTTGTACACAGCTAGCCTGACAGCGTATGCCGTTTGTCATGATACACGCAGCACGTCATGTGTGCATCATGATCAATATAAAGTTGTCATGTCTGTGTAATCATGTTTTGTTTTAAGTCATGTTTTGTTTAGTTATAGGACTCTTTAGTTTCTGTCTTTTCACTCCCTTGTCTTGTTTCCATGATTACCCCATTAGTTTCACCTGGTCCACGTTTGGACTCATTGTGCACTCTTGATTGTCACCATAGCAACCCATTAGTTTTCACCTGTCACATCACGCACCTGTTTCACGTCTTGAGTCACGCACCTGTTTTCGTTAATCATGTCTGTAGTATTTAAGTTCAGTGTTTTTCAGTTTGTCTTTCTGACGACCTCACCACATTTATGCTCTGTCCATTCTTGCCATGTCCATTCTTCATGCATCTATTTTTGTCCATGCCAAGTAAGTTTTCTTTATTCAAGCCATAGTTTGCAAGTTTTGTTTAATTGTTCATAGTTTCTGCCATTGTGCAAGTTTTGTGTTTATAGTCAAGTTTTGTACTTCCGCCCTTGTGCGCGCTTTTCGTTTATTCCTTTTTTTTGATAGTTTAAATAAATCATGTACCTTCATTCCCGTCTCGCCCGTGCCAACTTTCCGCTGCATCCCGGAAAAGCAAACACCCAAGATCAAGTCATGACAGTAGGTCGTCAGCAGACCCGCTTTTCCGCACCTAAGTTGGCCGAGTTGGACATTTTGGACGAGGCTTCTTGGGCGGTCCTGTGCGCGATGGAGGAGGAAACTCTGCGCTACTCCTCCGTGGAGTACAGAGACTTCATTTGGTCCCAGGACGACACAGCGTCACCTCAGCCGCGGAAGCGCCGCTCCCGACGAAGGACGTCAGGAAGAACTTCCGCGAGCCTGCAGGACACGCCGCTCCCACATGCCCCTCCCCCTCCGGGCGGAAGCAAGCAGCAGCCAGCCCGGCTTCGCCCTGATGACGTCAAAAACCAGGATTTTTTTTTTCTGAATTCTTTTCTTTTGATTCCCCGCTCCCCAGGACTCAAGCCACACCCAAGACACAAAACAATTTTTTTTCACCCACTCAATCCCAGGTACAAAAAAGACAATTTGGACAATTTAATGGGGAAGTTTCTGCCCTCCTCCGCCCACCCCTACAGAGAGTTCCAGACCGCAGGGAGCGCGTCTGGTATCCGCCCCTTGAGGGGGGGGCTAGGGCTGGGAATTGTTCAGGTGGGGTGGCTCAGCATCACGATGTCAAGCCACAGCCTCCAGCACGGCCGCCACCACCAGTCTTTCGCCATGCCAAGCCGCAACCCCCAGCTAGGCCACCTCCACCTGCTCCAAGGCTAGCACCACGGCTAGCTGCTCCAAGGCTAGCACCTGTCGCCGCACCTGTCGCAGCACCACGGCTAGCACCTGTCGCCGCACCAGTTGCCGCACCAAGGCTAGCACCAGCTCCACCACGCCAAATTCCACGGCAGACTCCAGTACCCGCACCACGCCTAGCCGCATCATGCCAAGCTCCGGTACCAGCTCCACGCCGCCAAGCACTGCCAAGCCAAGACCAAGACCAAGACCCTCCACGCCAAGACCAAGACCCTCCACGCCAAGTCCAAGACCCTCCACGCCAAGTCCAAGACCAAGACCCTCCACGCCAAGTCCAAGACCAAGACCCTCCACGCCAAGTCCAAGACCAAGACCCTCCATGCCAAGTCCAAGACCAAGACCCTCCACGCCAAGTCCCGCCAGTCGCAGCTCCAAGACGCCAAGTGCCGCCAGTCGCAGCTCCAAGACGCCAAGTGCCGCCAGTCGCAGCTCCAAGACTCCAAGTGCCGCCAGTCGCAGCTCCAAGACTCCAAGTGCCGCCAGTCGCAGCTCCAAGACTCCAAGTGCCGCCAGTCGCAGCTCCAAGACGCCAAGTGCCGCCAGTCGCAGCTCCAAGACGCCAAGTGCCGCCAGTCGCAGCTCCAAGACGCCAAGTGCCGCCAGTCGCAGCTCCAAGACGCCAAGTGCCGCCAGTCGCAGCTCCACGACGCCAAGTGCCGCCATGCCAAGACCAAGACCCGCCATGCCAAGACTAAGACCCGCCATGCCAAGACCAAGACCAAGACCCGCCATGCCAAGACCAAGACCCGCCATGCCAAGACCAAGACCAAGACCCGCCATGCCAAGACCAAGACCCGCCATGCTAAGACCAAGACCCGCCATGCCAAGACCAAGACCCGCCATGCCAAGACCAAGACCCGCCACGCCAAGACCAAGACCCGCCATGCCAAGACCAAGACCCGCCATGCCAAGACCAAGACCCACGCCAAGACCAAGACCCACGCCAAGACCAAGACCCACGTCGAGCTTCGCCGCCTGACGCGCCACGTCGAGCTTCGCCGCCTGACGCGCCACGCCGAGCTTCGCCGCCTGACTCACCACGCCAAGCCACGTCTGCCACGATGACGACGCGCCTCCCTCCTCGTCGGCCACGGATATGGCCGCTACCTGGTCGCCCGCCACGCCAAGTGCGCCCACCTCCCAGTCGGCCACGAATGTGGCCATTCCCTGGGCGCCCGCCTCGCCTGCTGCAGCGGCGTTCCACTCGCCGCCGCCACCTATCTCTGCCCCGGTGGATACGGGGACACGTGGTCTGGCGACCCACCGCCATGTCCCCCTCCCGCCCTCCCATGACTCTTGTTAATTTTTTTATGGACATCTGGTATCTGTCCTTAAGGGAGGGGCTCTGTCATGTCTGTGTAATCATGTTTTGTTTTAAGTCATGTTTTGTTTAGTTATAGGACTCTTTAGTTTCTGTCTTTTCACTCCCTTGTCTTGTTTCCATGATTACCCCATTAGTTTCACCTGTTCCACGTTTGGACTCATTGTGCACTCTTGATTGTCACCATAGCAACCCATTAGTTTTCACCTGTCACGTCACGCACCTGTTTCACGTCTTGAGTCGCGCACCTGTTTTCGTTAATCATGTCTGTAGTATTTAAGTTCAGTGTTTTTCAGTTTGTCTTTCTGACGACCTCACCACATTTATGCTCTGTCCATTCTTGCCATGTCCATTCTTCATGCATCTCTTTTTGTCTTTATTCAAGCCATAGTTTGCAAGTTTTGTTTAATTGTTCATAGTTTCTGCCATTGTGCAAGTTTTGTGTTTATAGTCAAGTTTTGTACTTCCGCCCTTGTGCGCGCTTTTCGTTTATTCCTTTTTTTTGATAGTTTAAATAAATCATGTACCTTCATTCCCGTCTCGCCCGTGCCAACTTTCCGCTGCATCCCGGAAAAGCAAACACCCAAGATCAAGTCATGACAAAAGTGTGACTCACTCGATGGACAGCTGTCTGTTTGGTCCAGCTGGCCGGGGACGTTTTTTCCGGTTTATTTATGTAAGCACTCCAATTATTAGAATGGCTTCGAATTCCACATTTTGCAGCTCAAAGTCACATTCACCTCACTCTCTCGGCTTCCGTCTGCTCCAATGTCTCACTCTTCCTTTGTGCTGGCTTCTAAAAGCAGTAATTCATCTTCAGTATATTTAGCTTCAAAAGGATAAGGTTGTGAATCCTCATTTTGTGTTATTGTCTGGTGTCAACAGTTTGGCTTTTTTATTGTGCTAAAAAATGTGTCCTACTGAACGAAAATCACATTAAATCCGGATGTCCAAACTTTTACCACTGAAGAAACAACGCTTTTCAACGCTTAAATCTCTAAATCAACTTCAGGTCTATCTGTCGAGATACATTTTATTTATTTTTTATTTTTTTTCTATGCTGTGCTTTTTTAGTCACATACAATACAAGAAACAACGCTTGTCAACGCTTAAATCTCTAAATCAACTTCAGGTCTATCTGTCGAGATACATTTTATTTATTTATTTATTTTTTTCTATGTTGTGCATTTTTAGTCACATACAATACGCAATGTTTTTCCCCCAAAATTTCAAAAGTGGAAAATCAATTGTGAAGTAATTGGAGCCTTAAATCCATAACAACATTGATTTTGATGCATTATCATGTTTTGAGAAAATACAGTTTTAAAATAAAAACAAAAGTCCCATTAAAACGCTTAGGTATCCAAAACGGCCACCCTCAAAGTGTTAGAAATAAGTCACTTTTAAAAATGTTTTTTTTTTTTTTTACTTTCAACGCTTAAATCTCTACATCTACTTCAGATCAAACCATTGATTAAAATTTGTTGGGTTTTTTTCCATTTACAGGGTTTTTCATCCCTTTTTGTCAAATAAAACATTAATTTTGATACAGCAAAAATAAAACAAAGTACCGGCCCTGTGATGCGGTGGAGACTTGTCCAGGGTGTACCCCGCCTTCCGCCCAAATGCAGCTGAGATAGGCTCCAGCGCCCCCCGCGACCCCAAAGGGAATCAGCGGTAGAAAATGGATGGATGGAAAATAAAGTACCACTGAGTGTCAAATATGCAATAATTTCCCCAAAAACCTTTTAAAGTGGAATTTTTATTGTGAAATAATTGGAGCAATGAATAGGTCAATAAAAAATTATTTTGATTCATTATTATTTTTTGAGCAATGACAGCTTTAAAGAAAAAAAAACAGCCTGCATGGCAGCGTTGTGTTATTACAGTCAACATTGCAAATTTCACCTGTTTGCTCTTTTAGTCCACGTGTTTTAAAAAAAAAAATGCTAAAAGTATTTGTAGAATGTTCCGCGGGCCGTAAAAAATTAGCTGCGGGACACAAATAGCCCACAGGCCGCACTTTAGACAGCCCTGCTTTAAAGCAACAATTTGTAATAAATGTATCTTCAAAAAACAGCCTCATACTCAAGTAGATGGTAAATTAGCCTGTAAAATGGAGGGTAGCCTGAGAATAGCCATTGGCAACCAAGGGATCATCTATTTACTATAAAGGTGGACCAGCCTGGACACCTCTAGCATCAGAGCTAATGCTACTTTTCAGAGAGAAGTATCTCTGTCACTTAGCAAATGTGTTCATTTTACGTGTTGACCATTAAAACAGCTTTTTGACAGTCATGTAAAACAGTGATCCCCAACCTTTTTGTAACTGCGGACCGGTCAACGCAGGAGGGTGGTATGGTATTTTTTTTTATTTGATTTTTTTTTTCATAAATGTGTGCTTACGGACTGTATCCCTGCAGACTGTATTGATCTATATTGATATATATAACGTAGGAACCAGAAATATTAATAACAGAAAGAAACAACCCTTTTGTGTGAATGAGTGTAAATGAGTATAAATGGGGGAGGGAGGTTTTTTAGGTTGGTGCACTAATTGTAAGTGTATCTTGTGTTTTTTATGTTGATTTAATAAAAAAAAAAAAAAAAAAAAAAAATTGTTTTTTTATTTCTTTTTTTATTTCTTGTGCGGCCCGGTACCAATGGATTCACGGACCAGTACCGGGCCGCGGCCCGGTGGTTGGGGACCACTGATCTAAAATACATAAAGCTGTTTTGAGAGCCGCCTCGTGAATGAGCAGTCCCTGGATTTGGACAAGTAATAAAAGACCTAATAAGCTTCAGTGGGAGATGTTTTCTGGGCCAATGAGCATCCTTGACTTGAACGACACAGCAGGTCATGCATGAATTAAGGACATCCTCTCACACCCACACGCACACACACGCACGCACGCACGCACACACACACGCACACACACACACACACACACACACACACACACACACACACACACACACACACATGCACACGCACGTGTACGTAAAGCTACAGCTATAGCTTTTCATTACGTGCATAGCCTGTCACTTCCAATGACACGCTCAAACTTAATAGGTCGTAATGTGTGTGCGTGTGTCAAGTCACGTTGTGTATCTCTAACATGATATTTGACTGAAGCAAATAATCACTTTTTCATATTGTGCACACACTCCGAAAAGAGAGTTGTTTACTCCTCATGTTCACATGCATCATTCCCCAGTGCCTCTAAAACACATCATTATGTGACTTATAATAGTCTGAGAAAGTGTGTGTGCGTGTGTGTGTGTGTGTGTGTGTGTGTGCGTGCGTGCGTGCGTTGTATAAGTACAGTGAAAACGTGTGTCTGTTTGTGTGGAAAGCATTACTGTATAGTAAGCACATTTTGCTGACACAAGCACAAAGACCTGGTTGTAGGTATGGTAAGAGGTTGTTTTTTAAAGGTTTGGTTTGATACAGCTCAGAACAAAACGGATGAAATGTATCAAAATTAGGCATGCTCTGATCAGGGTTCCATGCTGCCGATTCCGATATCAATCATCCACGAGTGAGATCAGCCAATACCAATACCCATCACCTGTAACAACTAATTTTTTCTTTGAATTTAGGGTGAGTGTCATTTACAGTTGAACAATATCAAAACAATAATTGAACAAGTTCCTTACTATATTTTACTACACAACTATTTGAGCAAAACAAAGTTAATATTACGCCACAACTTAACAAAATCCATCTCCTACTTATTCAAACCCTTTAGAGCAGTTGTTCTCAAACTTTTTAATGATGTACCACCCCAGAAAACACCTGTCTCTCCAAGTACCACCATATTGACCAACATTAAAATACAGTAGGCCAAAGTATTTATTAAAACAAGAATGGGGTTTTTAATTAACAAGTATATTTTATAGTTTTGGCCACTGTAACATTACACACAGTTTGATCGGTAACACTGTGTTTGAATATAGGAAAATAAAACACTGTATTTTAATCAAGTGATTCTATGGCGTACCACTAGATGGAGCCAGCAAGTATCACAGTTTGATAATCCCTGCTTTACCGTTTGCCCTTAAAGTCCTCTTGTACCAAGTTAATTATTTCCTGAATTTGTAAACATTATTTATTTGGAGAAAACAAAATTATTGTTCTAATCACTCTAGTATCAATCATATACTAATACCAACAATTCATGTATCGATTTGTCGTCCTCTAACATATTATGTACTGGCTGAGACAATGCTGATACACCAACTGATTTTCACCAAGCGGGGACTTCGGTTTCCAAATTAAAGGTAAACAATGCTAAAAACAACACGGCGGCTAATCTTGGCGCCACTGTATTTTGTATCAAACGTTGGCGGAAGAGAATTTTTGTGCACTTCAACGTCAACCCCTGCCTCGTCAAGAACACATCTCCACATTGGTGGGTCTTTGACATGAGCGATATCAAAAAATGAGACGTCAGACATACCAGTGCTTAACGCTAACAAGACTGATATCAGTAGCTGTCTGGGGAATGCTAACTGGAGATAAACTCTGTTGATGCACTTTATATTCGACATCTTTAGCTCCACATGACTATGGTGAGCCTTTGGCTTGAGCGATACGAAATGCTAACAAGACAGAATGCCAACAACATGGCTAATGATCGGAGCTGCGACTTTAAAGTTGATCTTGCGGAACAACATACACCTGTGATTTCAGCAGATCAAATCCCAGTCCCAACTTCCGAGAAATTTCCCAGGATGTGAAAAAGTATTTCCACGTAGTGGTCACGTTGTAGTGGCCGGGTGACCGCCATAGAATGACGCTTGGAAGATCACCCAGGCTACCAGTGAGTACTGTAATGTAATCTACAGTAGAACACATTCAAGGCTACTATATAGGGTGAAACGAGTGTAAAGGTGACTAAATAGATGTTATTTCATCTTTAGAGGGCTATAATTATGTTTAAAAATTTATATTGGCGAAGTTGGTAGAGTGGCCATGCCAGCAATCGGAGGGTTGCTGGTTACTGGGGTTCAATCCCCACCTTCTACCATCCTAATCACGTCCGTTGTGTCCTTGGGCAAGACACTTCACCCCTTGCTCATGATGGCTGCTGGTTAGCGCCTTGCATGGCAGCTCCCGCCATCAGTGTGTGAATGTGTGTGTGAATGGGTGAATGTGGAAATACTGTCAAAGTGCTTTGAGTACCTTGAAGGTAGAAAAGCGCTATACAAGTATAACCCATTTATCATTTATATTGAAGTTTGTAAACAGTTTATGCTCCAACTATGAGAATATTGAATTTATTGTAATAATTCCACTGTATTGCCCTCTCATGGCAGTTTTTTCACATGACATTGGAATTGTGATTGTGAGTAGTTGTACTTTATACTAATGCTGTTTTATGCCAATTTTGTTCTCTTAACATCTCACTGTATGGACGCTATCTAGAGTTTAAAAAGATCGCGATTGAGATGCTAATTTTTGTTAGGCCTGTCAATGGTAAAACCCATTGTATGTTAGCATCAAGCAAGCGGGATAAGTACTAACTTTTTTACTGTATGGTTGCAGTTGCTTCTTTTGTTCATATATTGCTGATTTAACATGATTTTACATGTTTTTAGCATCAATGTTTATGTGCTTAATTTTACAGTAATTTCTATGGGTGCACAAAAAAAAATGGATTCACATCCGAATCTTGATTCTTATTCGTGAATCTTCAAAAATCGATTAAAAAAATGGATGAAAACATTTAAAAAAAAAAAATATTTATCAGAATTCATTTTTAAAAGACGTTTTTAGGCCATCCAATGCAACCGCAATGAGCTTTTCCAACCTGTAAGTTTCATCATAATCATCATACCAAATAATACATTGGGAGAATCAGTTTGATTCGAGAATCATGTTGAATCGGAAATCGATTATGAAACCAATTGTCACCCCAGATCAAATAGTTAGGCACCCAAAGATTCCGACCCCTAATAATTTCATTTGGAGGCAAACGACCACAACTTGGAATAATAATCCATCCATCCATTTTCTACCGCTTGTCCCTTTCGGGGTCGCTGGAGCCTATCTCAGCTGCATTCGGGCGGAAGGCGGTGTACACCCTGGACAAGTCGCCACCTCATCACAGGGCCAACACAGATAGACACTAGGGCCAATGTTTTTAGTGTTGCCAATCAACCTATCCCCAGGTGCATGTTTTTGGAGGTGGGAGGAAGCCGGAGTACCCGGAGGGAACCCACGCAGTCACGGGGAGAACATGCAAACTCCGCACAGAAAGATCCCGAGCCCGTGATTGAGCTCAGGACATTCGTATTGTGAGGCAGACGCACTAACCCCTCTTCCACCGTAATAAATATAATTTCCAATGGACTTTTAATAGCTGTTTTGTCCCTAAATTGAAGGACTGTTTACCTATCTACTAAACTAAATACCTTCATTTAGGAGGGCACACTCTCTACTTTGCGAAAATGTGTTTACCACAGTCAGGCCCACGAGTGATGACTGCAGACAACAACAAACTGGTTAAAACTGACTACACTGCGCCTCTGCTGGTTGCAGACAAGTAGTGCACTCAGTTTTGCGTCAGTTGCTATGAAGCACATTCAATTAATTCAACACACACCTTATTCTTACGAGTTAATTGTGCCCATTTATAAAGTGGACCACTCCAAACTGTACCATTTTGGGCTAAACTGGTGGAAACTTAGAAGAATAAATGTGCCACAAGAAGAATTAAAACTGCAAGCAGCGTTAAACACGGGTCGGGTGGCGCGCATGACGCATATGGTCACGTCTTTGTTAATGCCTCGACCCACCTTAAAAAAATTCAGCAAGGTTGGAGCATATGGAAGGAAGTTGTGACTGTTAACATTTTCCACCCCAAGGGTGCAATATTGGTGTCGATATCAACATCAAGCGATGATCAGTTCCCATACTTAAAGCCTCATATCAGTTTGGAAGGAGTGATGATTATTAAAGTCAAGTAAAGACAGTTTGATTGGTGATGGTGAGGAGCAGTTTTTGGCGCCAGGCTCCGCCCAACCACAAATAAATATGAATCGGTACTGGTCAAAGTGTCATCATCATCCTTTGAACCAATTATGATCAAGATCTAAATTTGTGAGTTACAAATGTTGAACATTTTGTGGCAAACCATCAGATCAAAGTTAGTCGCCTTGCCACGCCCACATCTTATGGCTTAGGCAAAATTCCTACATCTGTTTAGTATGTATCATTTTAACAGTGGCTCATTTGGGTTCAAGTCCCTAGGACGAGTTCGTTAAAATACGACCTCTGTTTGTACAGTTCAGTTCAGTTTGAGTTTATTTTGAACTTGCATAGGATACAATGTAATGCATCACACAATTCCAGTTGTTTCTTTACAGCACGTCCGAAAAGGAGTTGGAAGAAGCAGAACTTATTTAATCCTACCCCGTTTCATATCATAGCAATTTTATCCAATTTTCTTGTTCTCCGTAACAGAACAGTGAACAAATAAATAAATGATATACCATAGTAAGTAAAAAAATATTAAATACATAAATAATCTTTGTCTCAAAAAAAAAAGAAGGAAAAAAAGGGTTCAAGATGGTCATCATAATTATTGTTCTGTACTTTGTGAACACTTGTAGTTTGAACAGTCTCTTAAACTGAATCATATTGGTGCTTTGTTTGATTTCTTTGGTTAATCCATTCCATAATTTAATTCCACATACGGATATACTAAAGGTTTTAAGTGTTGTAGGAGCATACAAATGTTTTAAATTAGATTTTCCTCTAAGGTTATATTCAGTTTTGGGCTAGTTACTGAAAACCAGTAACTAGTTACAGCTACTAGTTACTTTATTTCAAAAGTAACTCAGTTACTTACACCAAAAAGTAATGCGTTACTGTGAAAAGTAACTATTTAGTTACTTATTTTTTTCTTTTTTTTTTTTAAAGCTCCCATTAATGCCCTTTTAGCCTTCATTTCAGTACTGTTATTGCACTGGAGAATAATACAATCTGTTGATCAACTTGACATGCATTTGCATCACTGAACTCTGCTAAGCAATGTGGTCTACATACAACACACAAAGACAAAGATATGTTTCAAAGGGCCACTTTATTTCAGGCCAGAACAAATTGACAAAACTATTTTAAATAGCTGCAACATAACATACATAAGTAACAAACAGCATAATAACAACATAGCTGTAAACCTGGCTTCACCTAAGGAAGGCACACGTGACATACACAAAGCCCAACCAGGCAGATTTGAATTGTTGTTTTGGGCAGTAGATGGGATCTTTGATCCAAGACACAACTTACATTTAACTAAAATGTTCTTTTCTTTGTGCTCGACAAAAGAAAAGAAGTGAGAATATCTCATACTTGCCAACCCTCCCGAATTTCAGTGCCTCTCCCCGGGACAATCATTCTCCCGATTTCCAGCCGGACTTAAGGCACGCCCCCTCCAGGTCCGTGCGGACCTGAGTGAGGACAGCCTGTCGTCACGTCCGCTCGGCTAACCAAAAAGTAACCACAGAACACTATAAAGTGTTCTGTGGTTACTTTTTGGTTGGCCAACGGTTTACGTTGTATTGCGCACCCCCCCTCCCCTCCCCTCACCCACACCCAGACACACACAGAACGCGCCTCCGGCTTGTGACACAAGAGATTCAGAAGAACGACACCGCAGCGCTCCAATAAAACACACTCAGATCTTCTGTTTCTAGCAGATACTACATAAAAAAATAACGTAAAATAACACAGTAACGCATCATGTAGTAACGGTAACTGAGTTACTGAACATAAAAAATAACGCGTTAGATTACTAGTTACCGCCAAAACTAACAGCGTTACAGTAACGCGTTACTTTGTAACGTGTTAGTCCCAACACTGGTAATTTCTCCTCTTTTGTTGAGAATAATTGTTGTACATTCTTGGGTAGCAGGTTATAGTTTGCTTTATACATAATTTTAGCTGTTTGCAAATGCACCAAATCGTTGAATTTCAATAATTGTGATTTAATAAATAAAAGGGTTTGTATGTTCTCTATATCCAACATTATGTATTATTCTAATTGATCTTTTTTGCAACACATTTCGTGAATGAAGCGCACATTTGTAGTGGTTTTCCCATATTTCTACACAATAACTCAGAAATATGGGGAAACAACTACAAATGTGCACTTTGTGGGCTAAAAATGGAAACCAAGATGGGCGACTTCCTGTTTGTTTTAAAATGTGGGTTCAGTAAATTTTACATGCATCCTCTCATGATAAATGTGGCAGGGGCAAATTTTTTCCTATTTTCAAGGGATGGTGAGAGATTTAATTTTGAAAATTCATGTTCGGTTCCCAAAAATATAACACTTTCGCCGGACCTGAGGCACTTGCAAAAATTGGTGAGTTTTTTTGTTTTTGTTCAGAGTCTCAAAAATGTGATCAAAATGGGAGAATAATAATAAACATAGCCAATTCAAAAGGGCGTTTGCAGCTTTCAAAGTTGATGGTGGAGTTCAACAGCCAACTAAACAGACAGAGAGAGAGAAGAGGAGAAGGGAGATGGAGAAGGGTGATTTAGAAACAGGAGTCCTGGAGAGACAAGTCTGAGTTAGAGGAGGAGGCGCGTGGAAAGAAACAAGGATGGAGGGATGGTTGGAGGGATAAAAGGGTAGAAGTTCACACAAATAAATGAAACGACAAGTCGGGCCTGCGAGCGGTGAGGTAATGAAATGCAGCAGCAGAAGTCTCTTCCTCCCAGCCATGGCACATCACAGCCAGTCTGCTGTGGAGGAAAGTGCAATAGCCCCACTTGGTAAGCATGGACTCCAGCTATTTGCCAGCCCGAGTGTTAAAGACTAATCATCGCGACCACGACAAAAGAGAATGTGGCGCACGTTCAAATAGATGATATTAACAGAAGCAGGAAGCACGGAAGAAGCGCTGGGAGGGGGAGGCCAGCGTCGCAGCGGGATGTGTTCTCACCCGGCGGATTCGTTTGAGAGGACTCATTCTCAGATCACAAAGACATTTGTCTGCGCACGGCTGTCTTAATGATGCAGCCCTCGGTCAGGTGCTGCACATTTGCCTACATGTTGCAAAGCAATAACATCAATGAAGAATGTCGCTTATGGGGAACTAATCATCACACACATTTGTGACAGAGGGCTTTGGAAAAAATAGCAATCACCTAACCACATATAAAAAGGTTATGTTTGGAGAATTTATATCCGAATTGTGAGGAAAGTACGGTTAGTACAGTGCATCCGGTAGGTATTCACAGCACTTAAATTTTTCCACATTTTGTTATGGTACAGCCTTATTCCAAAATGGAATACATTCAATGTTGTCCTCATAATTCTACACACAATACCCCATAACAATGGGAAAAAGTATTTTTATATTTATTTTTTGCTAATTAATGAAGACGAAAAAAAATAAATTAAATCACATGTAGGGCTGAAAATATTTGGGCACCACACGATTTGATTCGATTCTTGGGGGAACGATTCGATTCGATTCAGAAAAATGATTCTTGATTGAAAATCTATACTTTTTAATAACATTGGCTGCCAGTTATATAATTAACAACATTCCACCATAAAATACACAACAGCTCTGATCAATGTTTATATTACTTAAAAGAAAACTGGTTTTGTTTATTAAAATGCGACCCAAACATTGAATAAAGTCAAATACAAATAGGGCAACAAGAGAAGTATTTGACACTTCTCTTCTCACAGACAACCATCCCCACAGCATGATGCTGCCACCACCAGGCTTCACTAAAGGGATGGTATTGGCCTGGTGATGAGCCGTGCCTGGTTTCCTTCAAACATGACATTGTCTCATCAGACCAGAGGACTTTGTTTTTCATGGTCTGAGAGTCTTCCATGTGCATTATGCCAAACTTCTTCCATTTGGCCACTCTAACATTCAGGCCTGATTGGTGGATTCTGCAGAGATGGTTGTCTTTCTGCAAGGTTATTCTCTCTCCACAGAGGAATGCTGTAGCCATCAGGTTCTTGGTGACCTCCCTGATTAGGGCCCTTCTTTCCCGATTGCGACAAATACTTTAAAGTGTTAGTTTCCTGTTTACTAATTAGCTCATTGACTAGAATTGCACGTTTCATAGTCCTTTCCACATATCTATTTGTCATAAAAACAAAAACAGTGGTATTTGTTTACTATTAATTTCATTTGCGGGTCAAATGTTGTGACTGTTTTACTCCAGCAGATGGCACCATTATAAAAAAGCAACATTGTGTCAGTACAGCTAGTTAAGTGTCAATGATTGTCACACACATACTTGCCAACCCTCCCGAATTTTCCGGAAAAGACTCCCGAAATTCAGCGCCTCTCCCGAAAACCTCCCGAGACAAATATTCTCCCGAAAATCTCTCGATTTTTACAGCCGCAGCTGGAGGCCACGCCCCCTCCAGCTCCATGCGGACCTGAGTGACGTGTCGACAGCCTGTTCTCCCGTCCGCTTTCCCACGATATAAACAGCGTGCCTGCCCAATCACGTTATAACATCTACGGCTTTTAGAGAGTGCAGTGCACAACTGCGCACACAACAAGGAGACGAAGCAGAAGAACGAGGAAGATGCAGCCATGGCGACGCCGACGACGAGTAAGATGAAGAAATACGCTTTTAAGTTCCAAAATGAATGGAAACAAGAATTTCAGTTTATCCAGGACAGTTCGAAGGGGAAGGGCTATGCTGCCTGTAAATTTTGTAGATCAGACTTCTCCATTAAACACAGTGGCCGAACGGATATACTCAGTCATGAACGGTCAGAGAAGCACAAAGCGGCGGCAACACAGTACCTGTCCCAGCCCAGTATTATGGGCCACCTCGCTAAATTGAGACCCGAGGGTGTAATTTATGCCGAGACAAAGATGGCTATGCTGATAGCTGGAAGCAACATCCCGTTCTCATTAGCGGATGTCTACAACAAATCCGTGAAGGATATGTTCCTGGATTCAGAGATCGCTCGCCAGTACGCAAATGGCAGAACAAAGGCTACTCCAATAGTGAAAGGTAAGTGTTGTTGTTTTTTTTAGTAAGCAGCAAGCACAGTACAGTTAATAGAACAACTGTGTTTTCATTACTGTGTATTTGATCAAGTCTTTCCAGTACAACAATGAGTAGATGAGTGTTATGTGTGTGTGTATATGTGGAAATAAATGAACACTGAAATTCAAGTATTTATTTTATTTATTTATATATATATATATATATATATATATATATATATATATATATAATAAAATAAATAAATAAATATATATATATATATATATATATATATATATATATATATATATATATATATATATATATTGATATATGAAATACTTGACTTGGTGAATTCTAGCTGTAAATATACTCCTCCCCTCTTAACCACACCCCCCGCCCCAACCACACCCCCATCCCACCCCCGACCACGCCCCCCACCTCCCAAAATCAGAGGTCTCAAGGTTGGCAAGTATGGTCACACACACACTAGATGTGGCGAAATTATTCTCTGCATTTTGACCCATCACCCTTGATCACCCCCTGGGAGGTGAAGGGAGCAGTGGGCAGCAGCGGTGGCCGCGCCCAGGAATCATTTTGGTGATTTAACCCCCAATCCCAACCCTTAAAGCTGAGTGCCAAGCAGGGATGTAATGGGTCCCATTTTTATAGTCTTTGGTATGACTCGGCCGGGGTTTGAACTCACAACCTACCGATCTCAGGGCGGACACTCTAACCACTACAGCTAAGGCACAAGTGCATCATAGCCTTGCCAGTAACCAGTCTTACCTGACTACTAATTCATTTTTAGACTTAAAAGCCGAAAAAAATTAATTGATGGATGGACTACAAGTTCTAATAATGTTATTAATCGTATGTAAAATAGTGCCTGAACGTGCACACTAAAAATGCCGGGTTTCTTTGGTAACCCAATTTATGGGTTGCTAGTGTTGAGTTAAATGTTAGTTATTTTATAAAAAGCAACACATTTTTTGGATTATGAGGTTATTATCTTAACTCAATTTCTGGGTTTTCAAAAAGATGCACCATTTTTGGGTTGTTTTTCAATGAGAAACTCATTTTTAAGTAAGAGGCTTTTTTCAGTGTGTAATAAAAGTTTTATAATGTCTGCAGTTTGAGTCTTTCGAGTGTAAACAAGAGAGTTCCTCGAGAGATTCTGCCGTGATTATGCAGTGTAAGTCTTGGTCTCACCTTGTTTCCCAGGTATACTTCAGGTGCGCTCCAGTAGTAGGCAGAGCCAAGCATGTCTACGACATCTGCATGCTGGACACTTAGATATGGAGGCGTCTGGCTGTGGATAGGCCACGCCCTCCGTCCTGAATCCCCACTCAGGTGCCAGCCAGTCAGAATGCTCTCCTGTGCAAGATTATTTGAAACAGATACATAGTTCATTTGAATACAAGATGTTTGTTAAGTTATTGAGTTAATCTAAAACTAAAGTGGCACTACCCCCTTCCTGCTCTGTCACTAAAATAAATCTATTGGCAAAATATCTAATTTTTCACTGTGGCACGCTGCGTCAGTGCTGGTCTTGCACGGCGATTATACCGGGTAACACCCAAGTCGGAGTTGTTTTAGGAAGAATTGCAAATCCAACCCATCCATCCATTTTCTAACGCTTATTCCCTTCGGGGTTGCAGGATCCAAAAAAAAAAAATCATAATTTATTTAACAATTTATTTCCCATGACTTTATTTTAGTCTAAAACATGTGAAGATGGTTACCTTTCACATTTCAATCAATGCAGTACCAATTCCTACCTGGAAATTTATACCAGTACGCAACGATATCAAGTTTCGGTATTTTTTGTGTGCGTTTGAATGTGTTAATAATAGTTATTTGTGAAAAAACAACTACATTTTTTGTATTATTTATTTTACATTTAACACTGAGCTGTGCTGTCCGGTTGTTATCTTGTATAATTAATGTGTCTCATTTGCAAGTACTGTACTGTACTGAATTACTTAGCAGACTTTGCATGCGGTTGCAATTCCAAGTTGCTAGATGGCAATAGTATACATGCTACGCTGTGTTATCTTAGCCAGGAAGTAGTCTTTGTCATTAAGTTGAATGTACCAGTATTTTTTTGTTGAGTCCTACAAAGTGTTTATACTGTAAGTATTGTACTTTTTAGTACACACCAGCTGTTTGATTGTAACATACACCTTTGTTGTAATTTTCATTACCACATTTGGAGGTGTTCAATAGCTATGTAAAATTGCTAATGCTAATCAGTAGAATGTGTATGGCAAATCCAATGTAAACGAGCATCAAGCTAGCGCATTTTGAAAAGCGTGTCCTCACTGTACTTTTGAGTGCCGCCTTCTTGCTTTATTTGCATGGAAAGTTGAAATATGTGTGTGAATGGGTGAATGTGGAAATACTGTCAAAGCGCTTTGAGTACCTTGAAGGTAGAGAAGCACAATACAAGCAAAAAATGTTTCTTCTTCTTTGAGGGGCGTAGCAGAAAATAATTGTGAAGAACTGTAATGGCGAACTTGTTTTGGCGCCCTGTCCTGCAATTCAGTGCGGCGTTTAGGCAAGAGGAACAGTGAGCACCTGTGGCTGAGGCAAGAGTTTAACAAATGTTTAGGTCCTATTTTGTTGATATTGTGGTGAGTTTACATAATTTACCCACGGAACTTTTGTTATTGTGTAGAGTTCCGGTCGGACGGGTTTCCACGGGACACATTTCCAGTGTTGTGTGTTGCACCGAGAAGCCACGGATGCTTGTTTTCTTATCAGCAATCGTGCAGTAACTTAAGTTAGCTCCATCTTTTGACACTCGTCCTTCGACTCCCATCCTTACACGCCACAATATTTATTTGAAAGAAAAAAAAGCGGAAGTGATATTTTGAATACATTTATGTTTAAAAACGCGGCTTTCTGCAGACATTTCACATGCCTGAAGTTCTGAAGTTAACTGAAAGGATGTCGAAGGATGCTGGACATCTGTCACATGTCTGTGTGTGTGTGTGTGTGTGGCACCGCAAACAGACACATCTGTCATTGCAATTAACCTGACCTTGGCTTCCCCTTTTTGAACACCCACACTCACACATGAATGCTATCAGTGTCTAAATCAAAGCTGTCATCCTGTCAGCGTCTCCTCCCTTCTGCCCGTCAATGAAAAACACTTTTCCTCCATCAACCACTCGTCTCCGACCATGTCTTATTTTCTCCTTTCCTTCCTTCTTCCTTGTCCACATCCAATGCGTGTTTATTCTTTACTTGCAGATTGAGTAACAGTGCAAGTCAACCACCCAGCAAATGATTCATCCTTAACCTGTTAAACTGTGACCTTGCAAACAAGTTGTGAGCTACAACGGTTTCTTCATCCCAATCGCCATCTCCCTTTCCACTGCAATAACAACCTCACTTATCTAACCCGCCAGCTGTCTCCACTCGCGTCCCACAAAGACTGAACTGAAGCTAAATACCCCACACTGGATCCACCCGCCCCCACTCTGTGTGGAACAATGTTTATTTGTGAAAGGCACATAATCCTAATCACAGTTTGTGCGCCATTTCTTACATTCTGATAAACCCACGTGGAGGCAGAGCACTGGCTCGCGACGCCCATGCAGGAACATTGCTCACAGCCGCGTGGATCGTGGCGTTGGAGATTGTAGAAGCCCGCTTTGCAGCGGTCACAGTTCTCCCCCTCCACATTCTCCTGGAAGGCAAAAAAAGAATGATAGAGCGATAATTCGTAGAAACCTAACCTAACACTTTTGGTAGATTGTTGACACAGTCACTTGTTAACGGATACCACCTTCAATTTCGACAATAATACAATTGTAGAAAGCGACACAGTGAAAAACCTCGTAATTATTTTTTGACCCGACTCTAAGAATGTTACTAAAACAACCTTCTTTCGATCTCAGTAACATCGCTAAAATCCCTCCTATTTTGTCCACCAATGACGCTGAGATCGTTCTTTACAGCTCGGGCTTTTGGAGTTTTTTCTTGGTTTAAATCAGGGGATGATCGTAAAGCTCTTTGAGGCACTTATGATCAGGGATGTGAGCGCCCCTTGACCAAAAAAAAAAAAGAGGAAAATTGAGACAAAAAAGAGGAAAGAAAGTGCTGCCACACAAACCCCTAAAGAACATTTTAAAAATCAAGACTACATTTCCTTCAACTGGGTGCATTTCTACACTATTGTCATGATCCGTGGTCCGGATCATGTTTTTGTTATGTTCTGTTAGTTTTGGACTCTTTTAGTTCCTGTTTGACACCTGAGTTTGTTTTAGTTACCATGGATACTTATGATTTTCACCTGCCGTTGGTGTTCGGGACACGCACCTGCTGCTAATCAGAGGACTATTTAAGCCTGCCTTTGCCAGTCAGTCGTCCTGGCGTCATTAGTTGTTTGTGTCATGCAGTGCCATAGTTTATGCTAAGTGTTTACCTCATGCCTTGCCAAGTAAGTCCTATTGGTTTCATGCCACAGTTTCGTGTTTGTTCTATGGCATAGTTAATGCTATTTGTTTCATGCCACAGTTTTGTGTTTGTTTTATGCCACAGTTTCGTGAGGTTCATGTCTATAGTTTCATGTCCTAAGTTTTTGCCTTAGCTTCCGCGTGCGATAGGCACGCTTGTCTTCGGGTTGTTTTCTGTTTTGTACCTCGTTGATTGTTTCTTAAAATTAAATCATGTTCCTACCTGCAAGTCCTGTCCAGAGTCGTCCGTTTACCTTCCTGGAAGAACGACCCCGCAGTAAGCGAAAACCACGTTGTGACAACTATATTTTACCTTCAGACTTATTCTCATCTACCAACCTCTTTTGGCTGCCATTTTGACGATTAATGTACCGCAGATTTAGTTTTTTTAAGTACATTTTTACTGACATTTTTATGATTGAAAATGTCATGTAAAAGGCAATAACATGCATGCAAAGAACTCATACAACCTTTCCCTAGTAGCAACTCTATCCTGTAGCCACGCCCCCACGGGTACATGCCGTAAATTCCGGACTATAAGCCGCTACTTTTTTCCTACGCTTTGGATCGTGGATTTTTTTCTTTGCTGACAGTCATAATGCAAATATATATATTAAATTAAAAAAACAAAGACACTGAAAAGGTGTGTTATTGTTTTTTTCGTCGCTCATCTGAGTAGGCTTCATTAGTTTGTGCTCATATATCTAGTCTCGCGGCTGGTGCCAAAACCCAGACAATTCAACGACTGTCATTGGCTTTGACAGTAGGATTGCTTGTTTGCATCAAAACAGTTGTTTTTCTGTTTTCCATCCTTGCCCTGCAGGCACACCCTCCTGGTTTTGGAGTATAACTATTTGGGGTTTTGGCACCAGCCGCTAGACTCGATCTGACCAATCTAAGTCTATGAGTACGAACTGATGAACCTACTCGGATGAGAGGCGAAATGTCTTCTAAGACAAACCAGACAGTCCAGTTGCGATCGATTGAATGCCCTGAGATGACAATGACCTGGATACATGAGAACATTCATAGATATATGTATTAATTATGTTATATTTGTTATTTGGACAAAAAAAAATTAAGGAAATTATTTTAGCACAAAATATGCATCAATTGAAAAAAGTATAAAAATCAATTCACATAAATATAGTGCGAGTTGTTTGTCCTGAGAAAAAGGGCAGGAGGCTCAAAATAAAATGTTGCTTAGGGCCCCAACTTAGCCAGGGGGCGCCTTTCAAGGACACATAGCATCTTAGCTGTAATAAGCCATTTACAGCTAACAGCTTGTTGTTTCTTGGCCTGCAAAATATTAGAAACATTTAAGTTCAACATTGCCGACTTTAGAACACCAGAAGCGTATAAAACGTGTCCCGATTCAGATAATTTATGTATAAGATTGGCCGATACCGATCACATAACTGTAAAAATTGCAATTTATTTTTGGTGAGCGCTAGTACACAATATTTTAATAATTCCTCATTCACTTTTATTAGATACAGTACAATTGTTTGATCAAAAGAAAGTAATAATTCTACGTCTAAGTCTAAGTCTAATAAGTACACAATAAACTAAAGAAAAAATTAATACCAACAGTACTAGTCCTTCTATCTCTAAGGAATTATTCCCTGAGTTTTTTTAGACATTAACAAAAAGCAACATTATTTTGAGAATAACCACTCTATCCATCCATCCATCCATCTTCTTCCGCTTATCCGAGGTCGGGTCGCGGGGGCAGCAGCTTAAGCAGGGAAGCCCAGACTTCCCTCTCCCCAGCCACTTCGTCGAGCTCCTCCCGGGGGATCCCGAGGCGTTCCCAGGCCAGCCGGGAGAGATAGTCTTCCCAGCGTGTCCTGGGTCTTCCCCGTGGCCTCCTACCGGTCGGACGTGCCCGAAACACCTTCCTAGGGAGGCGTTCGGGTGGCATCCTGACCAGATGCCCGAACCACCTCATCTGGCTCCTCTCGATGTGGAGGAGCAGCGGCTTTACTTTGAGCTCCCCCCGAATGACAGAGCTTCTCACCCTATCTCTAAGGGAGAGCCCCGCCACTCGGCGGAGGAAACTCATTTCGGCCGCTTGTACCCGTGATCTTGTCCTTTCGGTCATGACCCAAAGCTCATGACCATAGGTGAGGATGGGAACGTAGATCGACCGGTAAATCGAGAGCTTTGCCTTCCGGCTCAGCTCCTTCTTCACTACAATGGATCGATACAGCGTCCGCATTACTGAAGACGCCGCACCGATCCGCCTGTCGATCTCACGATCCACTCTTCCCCCACTTGTGAACAAGACTCCGAGGTACTTGAACTCCTCCACTTGGGGCAAGATCTCCTCCCCAACCCGGAGATGGCACTCCACCCTTTTCCGGGCGAGAACCATGGACTCGGACTTGGAGGTGCTGATTCCCATCCCAGTCGCTTCACACTCGGCTGCGAACCGATCCAGTGAGAGCTGAAGATCTTGGCCGGAGGAAGCCATCAGGACCACATCATCTGCAAATAGCAGAGACCTAATCCTGCAGCCACCAAACCAGATACCCTCAACGCCTTGACTGCGCCTAGAAATTCTGTCCATAAAGGTTATGAACAGAATCGGTGACAAAGGGCAGCCTTGGCGGAGTCCAACCCTCACTGGAAACGTGTCTGACTTACTGCCGGCAATGCGGACCAAGCTCTGACATTGATTATACAGGGAGCGAACTGCCACAATAAGACAGTCCGTTACCCCATACTCTCTGAGCACTCCCCACAGGACTTCCCGGGGTACACGGTCGAATGCCTTCTCCAAGTCCACAAAGCACATGTAGACTGGTTGGGCAAACTCCCATGCACCCTCAAGGACCCTGCCGAGAGTATAGAGCTGGTCCACAGTTCCACGACCAGGACGAAAACCACACTGTTCCTCCTGAATCCGAGGTTCGACTATCCGGCGTAGCCTCCTCTCCAGTACACCTGAATAGACTTTACCGGGAAGGCTGAGGAGTGTGATCCCACGATAGTTGGAACACACCCTCCGGTTCCCCTTCTTAAAGAGAGGAACCACCACCCCGGTCTGCCAATCCAGAGGTACCGCCCCCGATGTCCACGCGATGTTGCAGAGTCTTGTCAACCAAGACAGCCCCACAACATCCAGAGCCTTAAGGAACTCCGGGCGGATCTCATCCACCCCCGGGGCCTTGCCACCGAGGAGCTTTTTAACTACCTCGGCAACCTCAGCCCCAGAAATAGGAGAGCCCACCTCAGATTCCACAGGCCCTGCTTCCTCATAGGAAGATGTGCTGGTAGGATTGAGGAGGTCTTCGAAGTATTCTCTCCACCGATCCACAACATCCGCAGTCGAGGTCAGCAGAGCACCATCCCCACCATACACGGTGTTGACACTGCACTGCTTCCCCTTCCTGAGGTGGCGGATGGTGGTCCAGAATTGCTTCGAAGCCGTCCGGAAGTCGTTTTCCATGGCTTCCCCGAACTCCTCCCATGTCCGAGTTTTTGCCTCTGCGACCGCTGAAGTCGCAGACCGCTTGGCCTGTCGGTACCTGTCCGCTGCCTCAGGAGTCCTATGAGCCAAAAGAACCCGATAGGACTCCTTCTTCAGCTTGACGGCATCCCTCACCGCCGGTGTCCACCAACGGGTTCTAGGATTACCGCCACGACAAGCACCAACTACCTTGCGGCCACAGCTCCAATCAGCCGCCTCGACAATAGAGGCGCGGAACATGGTCCATTCGGACTCAATGTCCAGCACCTCCCTCGTGACATGTTCAAAGTCGTTCCGGAGGTGGGAATTGAAACTCTCTCTGACAGGAGACTCTGCCAGACGTTCCCAGCAAACCCTCACAATGCGTTTGGGCCTGCCAGGTCTGTCCGGCATCCTCCCCCACCATCGCAGCCAACTCACCACCAGGTGGTGATCGGTAGAAAGCTCCACCCCTCTCTTCACCCGAGTGTCCAAAACATGAGGCCGCAAATCCGATGACACAACTACAAAGTCGATCATGGAACCGCGGCCTAGGGTGTCCTGGTGCCAAGTGCACATATGGACACCCTTATGTTTGAACATGGTGTTCGTTATGGACAATCTGTGTCGGGCACAAAAGTCCAATAACAAAACACCGCTCGGGTTCAGATCCGGGCAGCCATTCTTCCCAATCACGCCACAGGTTTCACTGTCGTTGCCAACATGAGCATTGAAGTCCCCCAGTAGCACGAGGGAATCACCCGGGGGAGCACTCTCAAGTACTCCCTCGAGTGAATCCAAAAAGGGTGGGTACTCTGAACTGCGGTTTGGCGCGTAAGCGCAAACCACAGTCAGGACCCGTTCCCCCACCCGAAGGCGGAGGGAAGCTACCCTCTCGTCCACCGGGTTGAACTCCAACGTACAGGCTCTGAGCCGGGGGGAAACAAGAATTGCCACCCCAGCCCGTCGCCTCTCACTGCCGGCAACGCCAGAGTGGAAGAGAGTCCAGCCCCTCTCGAGAGAACTGGTTCCAGAGCCCTTGCTGTGCATCGAAGTGAGTCCGACTATATCTAGCCGGAACTTCTCCACTTCGCGCACTAGCTCAGGCTCCTTCCCCCCCAGCGAGGTGACGTTCCACGTCCCAAGAGCTAGCTTCTGTAGCCGAGGATCGGACCGCCAAGTGCCCTGCCTTCGGCTGCCGCCCAGCTCACATCGCACCCGACCTCTATGACCCCTGCTATGGGTGGTGAGCCCATTGGAGGGGGGACCCACGTTGCCTCTTCGGGCTGTGCCCGGCCGGGCCCCATGGGGACAGGCCCGGCCACCAGGCGCTCGCCATCGTGCCCCACCTCCGGGCCTGGCTCCAGAGGGGGGCCCCGGTGACCCGCGTCCGGGCGAGGGAAATCTGGGTCCTTGTTTTTTATTATTCATGGAGGTCTTCGAGCTGCTCTTTGTCTGATCCCTCACCTAGGACCAGTTTGTCTTGGGAGACCCTACCAGGGGGCATAAAGCCCCCGGACAACATAGCTCCTAGGATCATTGGGACACGCAAACTCCTCTACCACGTTAAGGTGGCAGCTCAGAGAGGAGTAACCACTCTAGTATGGATTATATATGGATACCCTTGGTATTGACACCACCAGTTTATGGATCGATCCGTCCTCCTCTTACGTTTCATGTACGTACTTTTTCACGAAAATCAACCGATACTGATTAGTGGCCGATCGGTGCCAGCCTAACAAATATGCAAATAATAATAATGTACTTTGTCACTCATAATTAACTGAGATATAGCCTAAACGTAAACACTTAGCATATCTTGGCCTTTATTTGTTTGGTTTACCACACAAAAGATGGTGATTTTTATTGTTTTTGTTTTTATATACTTTCATAGTGTCAATGTGTACACTTCAAGGCAATGTTCTTTAAATATTTATTCTGGAAAAAAGGCTTACCTATCCTAAACAAATCTGTGGTATCAAAAACAACAAAGAGGAAGTTATACAATAGCAAGAAAAACTCTGTCACATCATAATTAATCATCACGTTCATTTAAGGAGGATTACGAAATATTTTTTTTGACACTGAATTTATGGAACTGAATTTATTTTACATCAAAATACGCAGACAATTTAAATAAAAAATGTATAGGAAAATTAGAGTGTTTAAAAATTCAGTTTGTTAAAATTCAAAATAAATAATTCAGTATAAAAAAATGTAGGTGTATAAAAATTCAGTGTAGAAATGTTCACACTTCAAGCTTGACATATCATTGGCTGAATTGCTTCTGTCCTAATTTACCAGAAGTGAGTCTTGAGATTTGAAGCAACACATTTTTCTCCACTGAATTTTTTTAAACACTGAATGTTTTAAACACTACATTTTTAAACACACATTTTGCTCACAAATTTGTATTCAATGAAATGGTCAGCATAATTTGATGTAGAAAATAAAGCCACAATTTAACATCCATAGTCATTGACTGCTAAAAATTTGGTCAATTGATTAATCGCATCTTGAACAAATTAAGACTAAATGGCGCGCACTGCATAGCTACAACCAGTAGAAATAGCAGTATGGCAGTATTATACCATTGAAAAAGGAGTTTAGAACATTCATCGCGTTGAATTGTACGGTAAATAAAGTAGAATTCCATCTCTCATAACAACACGAGTAGAAACACTAAAAACATTCCTGTTTCAGGTCTTAACTGTTATTTGTGTCAGTGTTATTGTGTTTCATAGAACAATGACAGGCTATAATGGACACGGCTTTGTTCTTGACAGTTATTATTGTACTGTACGTGCGTATCTGACCTTGCACACGCAGGGGGAGGTACACGGGTCAGCGTTGCTGCTTCCCTCCAGGCTGCACTTACAGCGCTGACAGTCTGGGTAGCCCATATAACCAACAGCACACCTGAAAAGACAAATGGATTTAATAACAAAAAAGACGGCGGTGATGAGTATTAAAAAAGGGGCCATTCCATAGAAAGTGGGTCGGGAGGGGTCAAGTCTCCTGACAGTCGCGTGCACTCAAAGTATTAACTGTCAGTGGACTTGTAGTTTAGAACAAAGTGCTGACTCTGCTCAGCAGGTAAAAAGTGCATGCATGTGCAGAGAAAACGTTACACATAATTAACAACTATATTTCCCCAATAAAATACAGTTGACAGGGGCTTAATTGCTAGGTAGGAAGTTTGAAGAAAAAAGATTTGAGGTGACAAGAATAATAAGAGGAAAATGCTATACTAAGCAGTTACACAAACAAGCCTTTATGATAATAGTGTGAGCAAAGCTAATTTAAACGGATGATCTTTTGAATACACTAAGGTATGTTCACGCTGCAGGGTCAAATATCCAATTCGGATCTTTTTGTCAAATCCGATCTTTTTAGTGGCCGTTCACATTACAAGAAAAAAATTTGATTTCTAACATGAATGCAAGTCGTACGCACTGCAGTGTTTACGGAAGTAAAAAATAGTCTGTCTCAGTACTGGCACCATTTTGGCAATTACAGAACATTTTCTGAACCAAATTATAGCGTGAGAAGATTAAAAAAAAAAGTATTTCGGCTCTTGCAGTTTTACGGGATAATTTGCTTCGATGTCTGCTTGAAGAACGCGTCTGCGGGTGAGCAGTCGGAGACAGGAGTGGTGGAACATATTATTTTCACCCGTTTCTGCTACGTATTCACCTATTTATTCTGTAACGTCTATTCTGGCAAATAACTATGGCGCTTATCGCTTTTTGATGACGTTCTGGTCAGATGAATGCGACCGGAACGTGGGAGCGTTCACATTGAGGAAGCATCGCATATACCGTATTTTTCGGACTATAAGTCGCAGTTTTTCTCATAGTTTGGTCGGGCTCCAGTGCGATTTATATATGTTTTTTTCCTTCTTTATTATGCATTTTTGGCAGGTGCGACTTATACTCCGGTGCTACTTATACTCCGAAAAATATGGTACATCCGATTTATTTCAATATACGAAAGAGGCCTAGGTCAGTTATGAAAATCTCGGAATTGCACTGTTATGACTGACATGGAAAAATATGATACATGTCGCATACGGGCAAAATACATCAGAATTGACCTGCAGGGTGAACAAGGCCTGAAACTGAAGTAGGAAAAGAAAAGTTATTGTATACCACAGGTAAGAATCTTTGAGAACCGAACAATTTGATTCAGATTCCTGCGGTGACGATTCAATTCAGAATTGATTCTTGATTCAAACAGATTCTTGCATTGTATAGTGTATAATATTGTTTTATTTTTATTTATATATATATATTCCTATTTGTATTATTTAATTTAATTATTTTTTTATTTTTGACAATTATTTTTTTTGTATAATAATTTTTTTTCAAAAGAGGTCACAGTTTAGAAAAGCTACTGTTTGCATGGAGATGGCTTAAAAATGTATTTACAATTTTTTATTTGGTAACACTTTAGTATGGGGAACATATTCACCATTAATTAGTTTCTTATTAACATGCAAATTAGTAACATATTAGTCATAATTAAGTCCTTATTAATGCCTTATTCTGCATGGCCTTATTATACAACCAGTCAGCCATTAACTAAGAGTCTTCCCTCTATAAGGTTAGGGGTAGGATTAGGGTTAGGGTTAGGGTACTTAGGATATATTCCCCTAGTGTCAAAATAACTAATAATAATTAAGTCTTTGTTACTTAGATTATGTTCCCCATACTAAAGTGTTACCATTTATGTTTATGAATAAAAAATGAAAATAAAGAAACTAAACCTTTTTTGTATTGATTTTTGAACATTTTTAATCAATTTAAAAGCGGGATGAATAAAAATCACCATTTGGGTGTGAATCGATTTTTTTGTGCACCCCAATTGTTTACGGACTCATTTAAGTTTCTTTTAAGTACAGTATATTTGTAAATCATTACAAGTGTTGATAAAAACTTTGGAGCAATTTTCCAAACACTAATTGGAGCAGACAACAGCTGAAAGGTTCAGCTCACCTGTCACATCGTGTGTCTGTTGTAAGTGTGTGTTACCTGTCACATCGCGGACCCCCAAACCCTTCCCTACACCGGCATGACCCTGGTGGCTGGGCTGTCAGTCAAACACACACACAGACACACACGCAGGACACACAAAATGTAAGAAGGGTGTGCATCTGTTGTGTGCATCTTAAAAGCGGTTGCTCATCTGTAAAAAAAAATTACCAGAAAGGCTGAAAAATCCTACTTTAGGCCAAACTACACCATCTGCAATATTAATTTTATTTTATCTGTTAGTTCAGCATGCACTATTTACTAAGGTAAATGTCTAAAAAACAACCTGGAAATCACTTAAGATTCCGTGTAATGATTTTAACAACTGAAAAATAAAAAAACATATCTTTCTTGGTATAGTTATTCATGCAATTACCTAGGAATTTAGGACAGTTGTCGTTTACATGACTGAAATGACAAAGACAAGGGTTGGAATTGGGGGTTAAATCACCAAAAATGATTCCCGGGCGCGACACCGCTGCTGCCCACTGCTCCCCTAACCTCCCAGGGGGTGAACAAGGGGATGGGTTAAATGCAGAGGACAAATTTCACCGCACCTAGTGTGTGTGTGACAATCATTGGTACTTTAACTTAACTTAACATGCACCTGGGGATAGGTTGATTGGCAACACTAAATTGGCCCTATTGTGTGAATGTGAGTGTGAATGTTGTCTGTCTATCTGTGTTGGCCCTGTGATGAGGTGGCCACTTGTCCAGGGTGTACCGCGCCTACCGCCCGAATGCAGCTTTGATAGGTTCCAGCGACCCCGAAAGGGACAAGCGGTAGAAAATGGAGTGATGGATGGATGGAAATTTATGCAAAATGGCTGCAGAAAGTATAAATAGCATGCATGTCCACTTTGAAGCTTTTGACTTTACAATGTGTTTGTATTCTCTATTTTAACACGATGCGCCTGGTTTGCGTGTACTAAAAGAAGTGCAAACTTGATAGCACACGCAAACTAAACGTGTCTCTTAAGTGAGCAGAATAATGCATGCAATTTTGCGTCTGTCTTCATAGAATATACAAAATATATGCTGATCATCAAAATGGCCATAATACTGGGAGTAGAAAATTCAAACATTATTTAAAGCTAAAGTTAAAAAAGTTTAAGTACCACTGATAGTCACACACACTAGGTGTGGTGAAATTACCCTCTGCATTTGACCCATCCCCTTGTTCCACCCCCTAGGAGGTGAGGGCAGCGGTGGCCGCGCTCGGGAATCATTTTGGTGATTTAACCCCCAATTCCAATCCTTGATGCTGAGTGCCAAGCAGGGAGGTAATTTAGCACACGCAATTGGATTTATCAATACTCATCGTTTTGCAAGCAATATTTTGCGTTTTATTTAGCATGTGTGAGAAGGACGTGCAAACGGACAGTTCCGTGTGTGTTAACATTTTGGGTCCAGAAAGGGTGCAAGACAGCCCCATACACGGGTCTTTTGACTGAAAGGCTCTGAAATCTAAATGGATTGGATGGGTGAATATGACTAAACATATTATTCATCAGATAAAAAAAGAGGCTAGTAAGAGATAAAAGTTTGCCTACTGGGCGTCGCCTGGCTTGAGTCCTCAACACACGTTTGCCCAAGAGAACCATGGGAGTCACATGAGCAGGGCACGCAGGGGTTTTCGTCTTCAGCGTTCACCTTTACAGGACACAAAAGACCAACCTTTACCATTCAGCCTCTTACAGAACCAGACGCCACTAGAGACCACCTACTCCTTCAGGTCGGTAATAGCCGGCAACACAGCTCTGACAGTTGATACCGCCTGTGTTGTCACGGCAGGAAATACACACTCCGCCTCCTCGGTACTGGCTGTGGACGTCCAGGCTGAGGGATAGGTCTGCTACCGTCTGATTAAAGTGGCATTCTTCAGCCTTCCCATGGCAGTTGCACTCTGGGAAGGTTGGACATACAAGAGTGGGTTACACAACACAGAGATCTCCATTTTAATTGGCATTTATGTTTGGAATGTTCAGGACATGTGGTAGAAAATGAAACAAATCATGTTTGCTATTGGAAACACCCGGTATAAAATTGTGTTTTAAACTAAAATGGTCCTAAAATGTACCTTGGAGGGATGTCAATCTTTCAAGACCACACCATTCAATTGAATTGTGATTCTTGATTCAAACCAATTCTCGCAACAATTTTTTGGGTATACAATTAAAAAGACCCTTTTCAAAACAGATTACAGGTTATAACGCTTTTCTCGGTTGCTGACGTATGATGTAAGCGTGGAGAGGACCTAAAAAGCCTCTGTTTGAAATCGATCTTGATCCAAAATGGGATTAAATAAGAATCAAGATTCAGATGTGAATACATTTTTTCCATCACATCTAGTACCTTGTTATTGTGCAATACTATGATATTTAAATACGACACAGTAGTGAAGGGGTGTCAAACGTACGGCCCACAGACCGTTTTAATCCGGCCCGGAAAATGAGTTTGCCAAGTAAGCAGTTGTTTTAATGAAAGAAACTGCTGTGGTAAATGTGTCCACTAGCTGTCGCAATAGCAATTCCAGTGTAACTCACATCACACTGTTTATAAAGATGACGTTGTAAGTGCCCTCTGGATTGGCTGCAGTTACTCCAATCAGCGCAGGTGTAAGCAATCAGCTGCTCCTATTGTGACTGGCAGCAGACTAAAAGTGTATTGACACACAATACCTTTTTTTATTTTAAATTATTCACTTAAAAGATAAAATAAAATGATAAGATGCAAAGACTTAAGTCAACATGACCATCACCTTTGTAGATAAAATTCTGTGCGGAGCTCGAAATTTGTTGAATGCACGATGCACAACCTGAACTCTATTGTAAAAATGTGTGTTTCTATATTTGTTGTTTGTTCCATTTTATTTTATGCTTAAATATACTAAGTACACATTGGTTAAGTTTGTAGTTATGTTACCTTTATTTTGGCTATGGTGCATGATAATTGTTTTGTTTATATTATAAATGTAATATTTGAATCACTATAAATTAATGTGTTGTCGCAGTTGCGGATGTCACCAATATGATGGTTTCAAACACGTTTTGAATGGTGAACTGCCAACATGAAAATACTAAACAGGTAGTGCTTAAAGTTTAATGGCTTTGTAATAACACAGACAAAGTCTAATTTTGTTGTGTTCTTCATGGTGTTTTTAAAATGGAATTTTCAACTAACTTGAAGTGTTTTGCCAAGAGGATTATTTGTAATGTGTACATTTTCAGAATGTGCTTGTTCTATTTATGGCCATAGCAAGACAAAGAAAACATTTTTGAAGTTGTCTTTATTTTTTAAATTATCATGCCATGATTTTACCAGTCCGGCCCGCATGGGAATAGTTTTTCCTCCATGTGGCCCCTGAGCTAAAATGAGTTTGATCGCCCCGGTATAGTACCTCTAATCGCTAGCCGGCAACTCGTGCTCCCATTGCCAGCTGGCACCGAGGAACTCTAATCACTAGGTCGCAACTAGAGTGTTAATAGCTGTGTTTCCATTGCAGTTTTTCGCAAAATAAAAGCGATATTTCAAAAATTTCAAAACAAAGTACATTTGCAACTCGTAGGTGTTTCCATTAAAGGAACTTTTGCGTCATACGGATGCACATATAATAGGAAGATGTGTTCTTGTCTCACATAGGACTAAATAAAAAGTGCAGTTTTCCCAAGTGAGAGCAGGATTTATTTTCTGTGATTGTTATGTTTTCTAATACTGCGCAACATTCTAAAAAAAAAAAAAAAAACAGCGAGCCAAAATCATTTTTATTACTACGGTTCTAATTTATAGTAAAGGCTGATTTTAAAGGGAGGTTGAGTTTCACTTTATAGGTAGAACTAAAGGGACTCATCTGACTTTACTTGCTTCTTTGTGATATCATTATGATTGTGTTGATACATCAAACACATGACAACTCTACTTAATAACGGAACAGTGCAAATATCTCATACAGTATGTAGATGTGCAGCATGTAATTTTGTACATTACAAAAGTAATTTATTGCCCAAAGTGTTGACCGTCCACCCACTCTGGTGAACCTGCATCCATGTGCACTTGGCTGTTTACATAAATGCACACATCACAGGCCTGTGATTAGCAGGCCTCGGACCCTCCACCCACTGCTTCTGCATACTCAATCAGGCCCGCAGCGCTCGTCACTATTTGGTTACAGAGCTGCCTGATGGAATAATAACAGAGGCCAAGAGCATGGCTGGTTTGATCCCAGGATCGATAGAGAGCCACGTTGTGGGTTTGATCTCAAAAGTTGGCACCAATGCTGTGCTTTCCACATTATTAGATCTGGCAACCACTTTTTTCTGGACGCCAGTGTTCCCGTGGGCTGCTTGGAGTCGTTCAGGGGTTTCCCACCCCCAGCTTTAGATCACTTATAACGAGAAGTTCAAAGGTGGTGAGACAAGGAACTTGACCTATGTCATGTTTGCTTTAATATTGTAATGAGGCGGTGGTTAACTTGACTCTTATGAACATCCGTTTTAGTGTTAGCGGTGTTGGGTCAGGGTGTCAGAGTGCTTTGGGCTTATGGGTGAAAAATAAGACGGAAGTTTCCAATCCCACCACTCTGTAGATGAGAAAGCCAAGCAACATATACATGAATTTATTTAGAATTTAACCACAATTCTGTTACATCCTCCTGGAGAACCTGGTTTTGCTAAAAAAAAAAATGTCAGTTACAACTTTTGGAAAAATAAGATGGATACTGGTTCTTAGGAGGAAACTTAGATTAACCCTTGCACAACCTTAAAGCCCCATTTAAGAACTTTCAGTTTTGGTTGATTTTGGCGGCGCCAGTGGCCTAAAGCGGTAGTGTTTTGCCAGAAGACCACCACATTTCCAATGAGAACGAGCGCATATAGCATACTTGCCAACCTTGAGACCTCCGATTTCGGGAGGTGGGGGGTGGGGGGCGGGGGCGTGGTTAAGATATATATATATATATATATATATATATATATATATATATATATATATATATATATATATATATATATATATATATATATACCGTATATTACCAAATAAACGCCCTTGTGCAAATAACCGCCCATGTCCTAATAGCCGCCCGGGGTCTGTCCCCATTTTGTGAAATAAACGCCTCTTCCTAATAAACGCCTATGTCCAAATAGCCGCCCATGGGCTGTTATTTGCATAATTTAGATTAAAATCATATTGACTTCATTAAACCCAATTTATAAGCTAAAAGGAAAAGCAAAGGTGCAATAATTCTGGTCATTACGGTAACAGCAGACGTTACGTGGGGATTCTGGGTAATCAACATATTGCAATGGGTGACCGCATATAGCGTAACACACACTCAACGACAACAACAAACCCACGAGGAAAAGTTTCAACATGGCAAGCAACAGCAGCAGTGAGTTGAATGAACAGGATACCGGTACACCACAACTGATGGACGGGAATACTTTAAGGGGGAAGAAGAACAGAAAGTTTGACTTGAAGTTCAAGCTAGCGGTTGTGAAGTATGCGGAGCAGAATTCTGGTTTGGCAGCGGCCAGGCAGTTTAACGTTGACCCAAAACGTGTACGAGAATGGAAACAAAAAAAGGGAGAACTACAATCTCAGTCGGCAATCGATGGAAAACGGGCTCGCTTATCTGGTGGAGGTAGGAAGAAAGTGAGCGACGAGCTTGATGCTAATTTGTGTCAGTGGATACATCACGTTCGTGGACTGAACCACCGTGTGTCCCGCAAAATGATCCGCATTAAGGCAAAGGACAGTGACAGTATTATTGTTCTGTTTTGATGGTGGGTTGAGTACTTGGTACCATAATTTTATTTTTCCCGGTAGGCTGCTTTATTTAAAAAGTTTATTTATTTTTAGTATTTGTATTCTATTTGACAATTGTTGCACTACTGTCATGTTGAGGCCTTGTTGATCTCTTGTCTTTTGATAGTCTTGTTTTTTTGTTTGTATGTTTACATTAGCTTTTACATTTAAAGTTTTTAGTACGAAAAAAAAATACTGGACACTAACCATTGTAACCAAATAATGGCCTGGTGCAGGCTGGTGCAAAAATAAATAATAGCCTTGTGCAAATAACCGGCCGTGTCCTAATAGCCGCCCGGGGTCTGACCCCATTTTGTGAAATAAACGCCCGGGCTACTATTTGGTAATATACGGTATATATATAAGAAATACTTGACTTTCAGTGAATACTAGCTATATATATATATATATATATATATATATATATATATATATATATATATATATATATATATATATATATATATATTTATTTTAAGTTTTTTTTAATTTATATATATATATATATATATAAATACATAAAATAAATACTTGAATTTCAGTTTTCATTTATTTACACGTATATACACACATAACACTCATCTACTCATTGTTGAGTTAAGGGTTGAATTGTCCATCCTTGTTCTATTCTCTGTCACTATTTCAGAACACACACATTATACAAATATACATTATAAAATCAATAAGAAAACGGGAGCTCTAATTTGGGAGTCTGAATTAGGATCAGAAGTTCCTATATAAACATTGCGCACTCACGTCGCCTTTTTGTATTGATTACTGCAGCTGTGCACTGGATTCATTCACAAATACAAACTACAACTCACAAACACTTTAGAGTTAGGCTCCACCATCAGAATGTGTACTTAAACTTATAAAGATCACATGGATATTATTCAGTGAGTTGATTCACCAAAACTAACCTGTTATACAGGAGGAAAAAGCACACAGGACGTTTCAATTGTTCACAGACTGGTCGCGCTCATCAGAATGACAAGACAAGACACTTCCGGTCTGCAGGTGATAGCATTCAATTGGGAAGAAACGCCCTACTGCCCCCTACTGACCAATGTGAATACTGATAAATGTGTAATGACAGCTCCAAAAACGAATTTAAACCACAAAATAAAATAAATAAATCAACACAAAAATGTGACACATTATGGGTGGGTCACATATGCATGTACAGTAGATGGCAGTATTGTCCTGTTTAAAAGTGTCACAACATTGCTGTTTACGGCAGACGAACTGCTTTCGAAAACTTGACTGCTGCTGTTGTGTGTTGTTACCGCGCTGGGAGGACGTTAATGAAACTGCCTAACAATAAACCCACATAAGAAACCAAGAACTCGCCCTCGATCATTCTACAGTTATAACATGAATGGGCAGGCATGCTTTATATTGTGGGAAAGCAGACGTGAAAACAGGCTGTCAACACGTCACTCAGGTCCGCATGGAGCTGGAGGGGGCGTGGCCTCCAGCTCCGCCTGAATTTCCGGAGATTTTCGGGAGAAAATTTGTCCCGGGAGGTTTTCGGGAGAGGCGCTGAATTTCGGGAGTCTCCCGGAAAATCCGGGAGGGTTGGCAAGTATGGCATATAGCGTCAAACTGACATGATGTACCCTGTAATATTGGCACAGATATTATTTCTCCAATGGCTATGCTGGTGTTAAATAGCAGACACTATCAAGAAATGATCTTGGATTGCGCTGCAAACCAAGAATGTATCGGGGCGGGGGATGCAGGTCCGAAGTAAAGAAAGACCGGCGGGAGAGTTTTTTTGAAGGAAGTAGTAGTGAAACTATCATGCTGGTGGCTATTTATTACTACCACACAAATTTCCGACAGCTAACACTAGCATTAGCATTTTAATTTGAACATAAGTCACTTACTAGTTTAGCAGGAACAAAGCCAAGGCAGCAATGGTCTAAAATTCCTCGTCTTCGAGCTCACGCCAGCGAGTGAAAGGCGGGGCAATGTTGATCCTGACTGTCCTTTTGCCCGTAGCCGGAGCCGGGTAGGCTCCGTTTTTCTTTTTTGTCTCGTCAGACAAAACTTTTCGTTTCTTTGGTTGTTTTGGAGCTTTGGCCATGATAGCAGTAATTGTACCAAAGGCGTTACTCTTCTTTTTGTTTTCTGGCGGCTCACAGGCGTTCGCATAGTCTTCCGACTTTTTAACGAATAGGGAAAGGGGGAGTGACGTATGCCGTAAAGCAAGTCAGCACATTTGTAGGTTTTTGTGTGGCAGGGCTCTTGCCACCCTCCTCAATGTCGCTAAGTGCCAGTGAGAGCGATACAGACCTCCTCAGGCCATGACAGAGGTGTCATTCAACTAGTTGTAAGACCATGTATCATCCCAAAAGTTATGAAAATATTTTATGAAAGTTGAAAAGTTACTTAGTGCTGCTTTAAGATTGACTATACATACTCTTAGGACCCAAAAGGGACCCGCCCATAAAAGTGTCATAATTCAGCAATAAATGAATATTTTTTTGTTTTTATTATGGAAAATGCAAAATGTGCAATATTTCTAAAAATAAGTTGCAAAGTGGAATATTTGAGGTTGGTAGTTACAGCATTAAATGGGTCAATAATTCATGACAACATGGATTTTGATACGGCAGACAAACATTTTTTCTACAGTGCCTAATGAGCTAGAAAGAGATAAAGCAGGCAGGACTTGGTTAAGTTTATTGAGATCACAAGTATTTAATATATACCCAGCAGGCACAAGACATTGATACAACATTGATTATCCATACATGTCCTTTGAAACCAACTTTGAAACAACGTTGAAAAATAGTTGTATTTGTAAATTGAAACAACGTCGATGTATAATGTATGCACGTTGTTGGTTGGGAAATTACCAAATTATCAAATCAACGTCACAACTTGACATTGAATAAACGTCGTCAAAAAGCATGTTGTTACAACGTTGTATTTGTGTTGTAGAATATTGGTTGGAAAATGACCAAATTTCAATGGTCAACTTAACGTCAGAACCCAAAATTGATTAAACATCATCAAAATCATGTTGTTTCAACGTTAGGTTTGAGTAGCTCAACGTCAGGACCTAATTCAAAAAGTTCTCAGCGTTGTTTTAATGTTTTGTGCCTGCTGGGTATCTGCCATGTTATCCTTTGTATTACATTTCAGTGGTTTAATGGCAGTTTAACTAATTTACGCTAATCAAAGCTCTGTGAGTTATGCTCATGGTTTTTGTCGCCTTCCGGTGGTTAAGGGCCACATTTACACCAAAACAATGTTTTCTTGTTTTTCCAATCGGCAAAAATTAGATTTATTTGGTTTTCATGGAAAAAGCGTAGTAATATACCAAGATTACAGTCGGTTAAAAAATCGCAGTTGTAATGGGAGTCAGTCAAGAGGTCTTAAGAGAAAGTGTGTATACTGTATCATATCATGTTCTAACAATGCTGCAATCAAAAACACAATGCAATTTAATTTTTAAAAAATTGAGAAAGGAACACATGTAACGCCTGATTTGGGCATTTAATATGTACAAGTGTTCAATTGGTTACTTCTGCGAATTCAGAACACTTTCACAGGTTATGTTTATATTCGGTTATTCTGTCAAAGTAAAAGCTAAATAAAAAAAATTACAAACTACAAATAGCAGAATTACACTAAATTACGTAACCTATTTTCGCCAAACTTCCTATAAGTGTGGCGCATGGACCAAGGAGGATGATCAGCACCAAAGCGTCCACAAACAGAAAGTAAAGGTTTTTCAAACGGTACAAAACAAGAAAGTGGGATACAAATTGGAGTGCGCAATAGGAAACTATACAAACCATGCGGAAATTCACAAAAATATTGCTAAAACAACAACTTAACAGTAATGTACATATTAACTATTGTAAATCAGTGGGATCACTATAATTTTGTATGGCGCCCCATGGTAAGGCGATATAAAAGATTTACGATATAAATGAAATTCATTTGTACAACTTCGACCATAAAGATTTTAATTTGAATCGCCGTAACTTAATAATGCATGTTGATGACACATTCTAGCTGTCTCTCGCAAATTTGACAGCAACAAACGTCCTTAAGGCAATGCTTGCAAGCTCGCGAGCACGGCTAATGTCCCTACAGTGTGTCCTCCAACCCCATCGCGGCAAATAAACGTTTCCTACAAGTAGGACGAGGAATAGCTGAATACGTCACACTACACGCAGTAGGAGGATACAGGAAGCAATGCTAACCGCTAAGCTAGAGCTCGTGAATGTAAACAGGGTAGGGGGGTTAAATCGATACAAATATCGGCAGTAACTATAGTATCAGTGATTTATATTGTTTTATCATTATTAAATAGTTTTTTGTATTGTTTACAAATTCAGGAAATAAGTCCCTGCACACAAGAGGGCTTTAATCAGAGCCAATAGTGGTTTTACTCATGTTAGTTATTTGGCACAATTAACTTTGTTTTGTTTTGCATATTGCATGTAATAAAAAGGAATATGATTTTTTTTTTTTATATATTTAGTTCATATTGTTACCTGTTTTTAGGTATGACCCTTACTGACCCTGTAACAACTTGGTATCGGATCGATACCCACATTTGCAGTATCACCCAAAACTAATGTAAAGTATCCAATCAACAGGAAAATAAGTGTTTATTACATTACAACAGACGAGTAGATAGTACATGTTAAAACAGAAAGTAACCAGATATTAACATTATATTAACAAGTAGATTGATAATAGTTATGAGAAAATAATACAACTGGAAATGATGCAATATGTTACCACATCGGTCAGCAGCTTTGTAACCTGTTTTGAAATGACTATTATTTATATGACAAATAATATACCATGATATAAATTATCGTGACGACTGCAATTTTTAGGCCATATCGCCCATCCCTACTGCCCCCCTTGCATTACGTCCCGACATAAAAGAGGTCATCACATCATAACTGGCGTAAAGTTACTTCTATAGTCCACAAGTTGTATTTGGTAGCAATGTGTTACATAAAGGACAACAGTATGGCAATCACTCTGGAGGCATGCATGCCAGTTCACTTGTTGTGTGTGTGTGTTGTGTGTGTAGTTGTGTTACGTCTTACTCTCACAAACATGTCGCGTGAGGAAGGTCCCGGCCATCCAGGGTTGCTGGTGGTAACCAGGGCAACAGCGATCGCAGCTCTCTCCGCATGTGTTGTGTTCGCATTCACAGCTAAACTTCTGCACAAACACACAGTAAACACATTTGTCAAACAATACCAATCAGGCTAGCTACTATGCTGAGTGTATTACAACGTATCTTCTGTATCTTAACTAGGAGTGTTCCGTTCAGAAATTGATGTCAGATAGTCTGATATCAGAAAAAAAAAAAAGTATTGGATGGTATCGGCTTGCATCTAAAATCTCCGATACAACCAGTCCTGCAGTGTGTTTACTTGTGCAAAGCTGGACAGCTAGAGCAACATCTAAATGTCCTCCAATAAACACACAAGTTTGGTCTTTTCTTCTATTTTAGTCAAGTTATTTATAAAATGTAGACATGGTAGGCTACTAGGAGGTAGCATCTACACAGCAGCTAAGCAGACAATAGCACACAAGCATGTTCTAACTTGAACAATATCGCAGTATAAAACAGCACATTTGTTAATATAAGCGAAGTGAAGGGAAGTATATTTATATAGTGCTTTTCTCTAGTGACTCAAAGCGCTTTACATATTGAACCCCATTATCTAAGTTACATTTAAACCAGTGTGGGGGGCACTGGGAGCAGGTAGTTAAAGTGTCTTGCCCAAGGACACAACGGTAGCGACAAGGTCGGCGGAAGCGGGGATCGAACCTGGAACTCTCAAGTTGCTGGCCCGGCCGCTCTACCAACCGAGCTACACCGCCAATAAACAAGTATCAATTATATTACTTACACCGTCTCCAAGGCAGAAAAGTATCCAGTCACAAAGTATCCAGTCGCATCATGAGTAGGGATTGGCACCATTCACATTTGAACCGATATAGTACTGAGTCAAGGTAACTGGGAATCAATACTGGTATTCAGTGGTACCAATATTTGGAACTTTTGGGCGTTAAAAAAATATTAATAAATCAAATTTTTTATTGCAACATTTAAAAATGACCTGATAATGTTATATCAGTTGTTATATCTTGTTTCAATATTACATTTGTGAGTATTATTTGCAAGTATGATACCAAGTAGTGTATAGTTAGAGTGTGTTGGTCATTTTAGTAGTTGCGCCTTGCAAAGTGGTAATACTGTAAGTACTGTACTATTTATGCACCAGCTATTTAATCGTAACATACATCTTAGTTTTTGTTTTCATTAACAAATTTGGAGGTGTTGAAATCGCCATGTAAAATCATTAATGCTAATCAGTAGCATGTCAATTGGAAAGGCAATGTCTATTAGCATTAAGCTAGCGCATTTGTGGACAAGTGGACTGTTTTATAACTGAATTGCTTTGTTGGAATTCAAAATTGCAACATTACTTTGAGGTAGTTTGGCTGAGTTCGAATAATTGGCAGGACCGCAGGAATCGGTCAGTGACAAAAAACAGAACTGATTTAAGTACTAATGCCTAGTTATGAGCTTAATTTAATGAATTATTGTATCACCAAATACAAAAAAAATTCACTCAACTTCTAAAGATAGTCAGTCATTTAAGTTAATGTTTTTCATACCTGCCATTGTAGACTGAATACGCCAATTCATTCGAATGGGAATTTCCCGGAAAGTTGGGAATTTCGGGAAAACCGGGAATTTTTTGCAAATATTGATTCTAGCACAATTGTCCTAAATGATGTGAATGGGTTGGTGTTGGATTTTTGGAATCGGTTGAAAAATGTTGATGTAGAAACAGTTTGAATGGGTATTTCTGAATCCATGGAATTTCGGGAAAACCGGGAATTAGTATGGGGAAAAAAAGGGAAAAATTGTTGTCCCAACTCAGAGGAATGTTTTGAAGGTGGAATGGTCAAAAACGGTTGAAAAATGTGCACTGTGAAAATTTTCCAGGAAGAGGTCAAATAGGGTTTTGGAAAACCGGGAATTCTGGGAAAGGGAAAACATGTTTTGCGTTCGACATATCAGAAGAGTCCTGTGTGTGGATGGTTAACACATCGGAATCAGGTTTAAAAAATGCGAAACATTTTGAGAATTTAGGGCATTGTAGACTGAATACGCCAATTCATTCGAATGAGAATTTCCTGGAAATTTGGGAATTTCAGGAAAACCGGGAATTTTGAGCAAATATTGATTCTAGCACAATTGTCCTAAATTATATGAATGGGTTGGTGTTGGATTTTTTGGAATCGGTTGAAAAATGTTGACTCAAACAGTTTGAATTGAGAATGGGTATTTCTGAATTCCTGGAATTACGGGAAAACCGGGAATTTGTATGGGGAGAAAAAAAGGAAAATGTGTTGTCCCAACTCAGAGGAATGTTTTGAAGGTAGAATGGTCAAAAACGATTGAAAAATGTGCACTGTGAAAATTTTCCAGGAAGAGGTAAAATAGAGTTTTGGAAAACCGGGAATTCTGGGAAAGGGAAAACATGTTTTGCGTTCGATATATCAGAAGAGTACAGTGTGTGGATGGTTAACACATCGGAATCAGGTTTAAAAAATGCGAAACATTTTGAGAATTTAGGGCATTGTAGACTGAATACGCCAATTCATTCGAATGGGAATTTCCCGGAAATTTGGGAATTTCGGGAAAACCAGGAATTTTTAGCAAATATTGATTATAGCACAACTGTCCTAAATGATATGAATGGGTTGGTGTTGGATTTTCGGAATCGGTTGAAAAATGTTGACGCAGAAACAGTTTGAATTGAGAATGGGTATTTCCGAATTCCTGGAATTTCGGGAAAACCGGGAATTTTTATAGGGAGAAAAAAAAAATTGTGTTGTCCCAACTCAGAGGAATGTTTTGAAGGTGGAATGGTCAAAAACGGTTGAAAAATGTGCACTATAAAAAACTTTCCAGGAAGAGGTAAAATAGGGTTTTGGAAAACCGGGAATTCTGGGAAATCCTGGAATTTTTTGGGACTTGGAAAATGGTGTTTTGATTGTCCAAAGTGAGTGGAGTGTGTGGATGGTGGAAAGGTTCGAATCGGTTGAGAAATGTGGGAATTGTGCAAGTTCGAAAAACACCCCATTTATTTTCAATGGGAGAAATGGGAATTCTGGGTAACCTAGGATTTTTCCGGTCGAGCCGAACGTTTTGATAGTGGAACGCTTCCGATCGAGTTAAAACTGTGGACTGTGGTCTCCGGCAAATATAGATGATTTTTTTGGTGTAGGAATGCTTGGGCATTCATACAATTAAATAACCATGTCTAATCTTCAAAGGTGATATTGTGTTTATTTCCTTGAATTAGGGTGTGATGATGTATTCATGTATTTCATGTCCTTATCACACACAGTGACTGAAACGTGTCCTTATGAGGCATCACAGCATACGCCTGCACGTTCAAATAGACGGCAGCAAAATGTAATTAGCAGTGTTTGTAAGTGGCCTGTGGAACAATAATGTATTCACAAGAGAGCGCTGGAAAAGATCTTGTTTCCCTTTTCCAGATTATTAGTTGGTAACAAATGGGTTCAGCACCGCCCTCCTGAGAGAAGAGAGACTCATAACACAGTAGCGTCGCAAGACTTCTGCCAACTTAGTAATTCAATTTAGTACTTTCTGTAAATCGGTTGATGAGGAGAGGCTGCCAGACTGTGCAGAGTACAATAGCAAAAGTCCGAGCCAAGTTTGGTTATTTTGGCACCGGTCGGTTTTCCTCCCCTTTTATCTGAGACAAAACGCCCCAGCTCTGGCTTCAGGCTGCCTTTGTGCTGAGCACGCATCCTAGCAGATGTTCTGGAGACAATCATTAACAAATCAGCTCACATCTGCCCAGTACTTAATTATGTCCATGAATGACCGTGTAAAAGAGGCCATATTTATACTTGTTTTTCTCCCCTCCGTTCATGTTAATAGCTGAAGGGTTGATGATGTTGGACAGCAAGAACATGACTGAGCTTTTCCAAAAACTGAAAGCCAGTCAAAAAAACGGCCAAGGGGTTTTGTGTAGCACTTTATCAGGCAAGGAACCAACTTAAGTGGGTACTCCAAACGGACCCTTCATGCCTACAATTACCGATAATGTTATGTGTACTTTGCCAATACGCAAAAAAAATACTACAAATTCAAAGAAACATCTAATTTATGAGGAATTACATTTTTGTGTAATTTTGCCCATCATTCACAATCCTTATGTGTTTTCAGTGCATTCTAAAGAGTGAAACACTGATAGTAAGAGGTGGCTAACAATGCAGGTAATGAAGACTAACCTATTGCACCTATAAAGCAAATATTTTTAATATACCGTATTTTCCGCACTATAAGGCGCATCGGATTATAAGGCGCACCTTCAATGAATGGCATATTTCAAAACTTTGTTCATATATAAGGCGCACCGGATTATAAGGCGCACCTATGTCAACAAAACAGTCAGATAGGTCAGTCAAACTTTATTAATAGATAACAAACCAGCGTTCTGACAACTCCGTTCACTCCCAAAATGAATAAACAGCTGATTTACTCGTGTTACGTAAATCAAACGTGCAATCACAATATAGTAACACGTGAAATAGTGCAGAGCAACAACAATATATCAATAACTCAACGTTGCTCAAACGTTAATGTCACACAACACAACACACTAAATAAAAATGTAAAGCTCACTTTATGAAGTTATAGCTCATTCACAAATCCCTCGAATTCTTCCTCTTCAGTGTCCGAATTAAACAGTTGAGCGAATACGGCATCCAACATGGCCGGCTCCGTCTCGTCGAAGTCGTCATTAATGGAGTCAGTGTCGTTGCCGTTTATTAGTTCAGTGACAATTCCTGCCTTCCTGAAAGCTCGGACCACAGATGAGACTGAATCAGCCCAGGCATTTACGATCCACTGGCAGATAGTGGCGTATGTCGTCTGGCGCTGTCTCCCTGTCTTGGTGAACGTCACGTGTGTTCACCTTCTGTCATCCACTGTTCCCACGCAGTTAGCAGTCTAGCTTCGAATGCCCTGTTGACACCAATATCTAGCGGCTGGAGGTCTTTTGTCAATCCACCCGGAATGACGGCGAGTATTGAATTAAGCGCGTAAGCGTGTCTCTTAATGTGATGTTATGAGCTAGCAAATATTACAACTACACTACCCAGCATGCAACGATAGTGACGAGCATGCGCGGTAGCCCTGAGAAGCGTTGTTGTATGCTGGCAGTTAGAATGTGGTTATGAGCACGCTGTGAGTAAACGTTGAGAACTCAGTTAACACGCCTCGTCTGCATTATTTATAATTAGACAGACAACACACTTAATAGGAGCCATTTTGGGGTCTTTACATAAACACACAAATGGAAATGAAACGTCACATATCCCAGCATGCACCGCGCGCTTCTTCTTCTTCTACGGGGAAAGAAGATGGCGGCTGTTTACCGTAGTTGCGAGACCGAAACTTTATGAAAATTAATATTAATATTAACCCATATATAAGGCGCACCGGATTATAAGGCGCACTGTCAGCTTTTGAGAAAATTTGTGGTTTTTAGGTGCGCCTTATAGTGCGGAAAATACGGTACATGCTGTAAGTATATATGTAATGTGATAACGTGTAATATTCACAGTATTGTGCTCATTTTAAGCATTACCAGAGCATATTTTTCTTTTTCGCATTGATTTCACAGGGCGCATAGTAGGGCTGGGCGATAAACGATGTCAATATAGATCGCAATAGAGACGTAATCGTTAGCAATAAAAAGTGCTCTTTATTTTGTTTTCTTCTTCGGAAGAGGTTAACAGAAGTTGCAAAGCAAGGTTGGTTGCATGAACAAAGGCACTCGCTTTCTGGTAACTGAACAACGCAGGAAGTGATCACTGATCATTTACATTATTAGAAAACACAAAACTAATAGTTCATTATTATTACAGATAACTACTAAGTATAAATAACATTACTTAACGTTATTATTACACATTCATACATAAGTCCAACAAGTATTTTAAGAAAAAAAATATGATAATATAATATTTGTTATTGCATTTGATATATATTTCTCTCAAAACAGAAACAACAAATACATTTAGTAAGAAAAGATAAAGTACTTCACTGACGCAGAATATTTCCAGACTTTCATGGGCCACATGAAATGATGCCAAATCTGGGCCTTGACTTTGACACCTGTGGTATGAACACTGAATCACACATGTTGGTGACTAAGCCACTGTGCTTTTTAAAATTACCGGTAATTACGACTGCAAAATAAGCCACGATGGGGCCAAAGTCACTATAACAAAGAACGTGAGAAACTCTATGGAAATCAAGAAAGAACTTGTAGAAAAGCACAAAGGTGGGTCTTTCCTCCCTTCTTACCTACCTGTCAGTTCATTGCCTTTTTGACTAAAACATTTTCAATAAAGGTAAAAGTGATTTTGCATTTCGCGTCATTTTCTGCATACAAAACTATAATTATTCTCCATAAAATGTGCTTTATGTTAATATTTTTGAGTGTCTGAAAGACATTATTAATATTTCTTATGGAAAGAATTGTTCCAATTTTTATACAATTCAGTTTTGAAGAGACTTTTTAGAACAAATTACCAATGAAAACTGGCATATTATTGTATTATTAAATATGGACCAATGCTGATATGGAAGTTGCAGTGTGCAGAGTAAAAGTAGACATTGAAAACAAATGACATCACTTATGCTGACATCATCACCTTTAGAGAGAGAAAAAAACAAATGTGTCACATCGAAGTAAGACTTGTTTCAGCCTGAGGACATGTGCAGGACAACACACCATGAGCGTGTGAGAAAAAGTGCGAAAGATCAGGTGTCTGGTATCAAACACTGGACTGAGCCGAGGCGCTAGACAACACCTGTGTCCTTCAGTGACAATGCAGCAAAGGTTTGATATAAAAGCTGATGCCTGAGGGTACTTGATTCCTTTTCCACATTGGTTAAAGACGGCTGTGTTACCTTGAAATGTGATGGGGGGGAGGATCCAAGTGTTCAGCGTTTTACCTTGGTAGCGGTGTTGAGGGGGCAGGCCTTTGCGTGACCGTAACATATACACATCCCTCCGACTGAAATATCCTTAATGGAATAGTAGTACTGTGGAGAAACAACAAGAGAAGGAAACAATATTTATTCAAAAGTGTGTTGACATATTCATCACTCATTTAAAGTAACAATATGTAAGAACAAGGGATGGGTAACTTTCACATTTGAATCGATTCGGTACCAATTCCCGGTACCTGGGAATCGACAGGTATTCAACGATACCAATTTCTGGTACTTGTGTGTGTTTATGTGGTAATAATTGTTTAATAATAAAAATATTTAATGTATTTAGCATTCACGACTGAACTGTTCAGTTGTTTTATCTTGTTTTCTTACACTTGTGAGTCTCATTTGCAAGTATTATACAGTAGACTTTGCAAGCAATTACAATTCCAAGATGTTAGATTAGGGTTGCTCAAACTTTTTGACTCGGGGGCTGCATTGGGCCTAAAATATTAGGCCATGGGGGCGAAAGCCGACTGCATGCAAAGTAACTATATATATATATATATATGTATATATATATATATATATATATATATATATATATATATATATATATATATATCATAATTGGTTATTTAGAGTATGTGAAAGTTTGACTCCTACCTTGTTTACTTGCGTGATGACCTTCTTAAAGTTTTGCAATCAATCAGGAGTATCAAGCAGCTAAAATGCGCCAAACAGGCATGATGACATGAATGTGCAGTGAGACCCGCAAAAATGACATTTAGATAAGGCCGTCTGCACGAGTTATGAATAGCACGTGCAATGTTAGTAGATCTCACACAACACGCCCACTAATAGTAGCAGTCGCTATTTTATAGATTGCACACGCTGTTTAGCAATTGTATTTGGATCTTAGTATATCAGGACCTAAGTACTGTATTTTATTTATTACACACCAGCGGTTTGATTGTAACGTGCATCTTAGTTGTAGTTTTTATTACCAAATGTTGATGCATTGCAATTGCCATGTAAAATCATTAATGCTATGTATAACGGATATCCAATGTAAATTAAATGGTAAATGGTAAAAGGGTTATACTTGTATAGCGCTTTTCTACCTTCAAGGTGCTCAAAGCGCTTTGACACTATTTCCACATTCACATTCACACACCGACGGCGGGAGCTGCCATGCAAGGCGCTGACCACGACCCATCAGGAGCAAGGGTGAAGTGTCTTGCTCAAGGACACAACGGACGTGACGAGGTTGGTAGAAGGTGGGGATCGAACCAGGAACCTCAGGTTGTTGGCACAGCCACTCTTCCAACTGCGCCAAGCCGTCCAAATTAGGTTCGAGCTAGCACATTTTGAAAAGTGTAGACTAACTGTACTTTCAAGTGCTTTCCGTTGGGCATACTTGCTTTGTTGGCATGAAAAATTGAAACATTACTTAGAAGCTATAAATATCTCTCTTGCACTAACGGTTAGTAGGTACGTTGTTACCTATAAAAGAACCAAATTCAGTACCCATCTCTAGTAGGGACTGACCTTACAGTAACATCTTTATAATCATTGACAGTACAATACACTGGATTGTAATGGAAAATAATCTCTTTGTGATTGCCAGGAAATCTTCCATGTTATGTTCAGCACAGGAATTTAGTGGTTTGATTCCTAATTATACTTTGTTAGTGACACTTTATTGAGCATCAAGTCAGCTTGTGACGACAAAAAGTCAAATAATACAACAATAAATGAAAACGAAGTCGATAATTTGCTAGCATCGATAAATTGCAATGTTCCTCACTTTTGTGTCTTTTGCTCCCAAACAGGGTGCAAGAGGTTTCACCCTGTGCATTCAATAGCAGGAATAAATGAACAGAGTACACCCTCTTGCCAGTCATCCGCAATCTTTGTCTATGTGGATGGAGGCGGGACTAATAGCTTCTGACAGCGACGGAGACTCGCCAGTAGCTAGTGCAAAGTACAGCAAGGTAACAAAAATGTTTGGGGGAAAAAAGATGATTGCATAGACTAAACTTTGTCTACATCAATTTGAGTACTTTTTAAAACAACGTCAATTTGCAATGCAATAAAAAAGGCTGGACAGGACATGTTTAAAGAAAAAAAAAAGGCACAATACAAAATGCGAATCGCGCACGCACACAGATAGCCATTAGGCACCAATGCGTAGGTATAATGAGATTAAACATACAATCTATTAAATAGCCAACATTTTAAGAATTAATCAAAGATAGAATTCAACACATTGATTGTATTAGAGTGCTAAAACTGGCAGGAGTTAATCAATAATCAATATACCAGTGTTCAGCTTTTTAAACATCACAAAATGCTTTTCTTTTTGAGGAAGTTAGATTTGGTATTTTGTTGTTTGTTTTCATTGCTGCTATTTTAACTGTTTTTTAATACATAGACAAGGTTAATAGTTTTTTTTAAGCACTTTGCCTTTTCTCTCTTTTAAATGGACAACATTTTAATAGTCATTTAAAATGTTGTTAACAGCTGAATGAGTAGCACAGTTACAGTATAAATACATAATTATGAATGAATAAATGTCATCTTTGTTGTTCATAAGCACATACCTAAAACAATTTAAGCTGCATTTAAAAGTCGATGGAAAAATTACAGCCATTAAATATGTGTACGCTTTATTATCCAACTAATCGTTACGATAGTCGATATTAGTTGCAGCCCGAGTTCAATGTGTACAAACCTTCAATAAAATAGTGACTTTTGTCGGGCTTGGAACCCATTATCCATATTTACTCATGGAGAAATTTGCTTCTCTATATAAACTTTTTGATTTATTAACCCCGTTCAAGAACTAATCAAGTTCAAAAACTGAGGGATGGAAAAAACAAAACAGACGAGACAATGAGGAAAAACAGGTGCTATAGTAGTCAGCCTCACCCGTCTGGTCACAATAGGATCGACATCCCTGGGGTCTCGCAGGGTCAGGGTCATGAGGTCGGCGTTGAGCGTCCTGATCCTCTGGAACACCAACCTGATGTAGCGGGCGGAGGTGAAGTTCAGCAAGGTCGGGGACGGGTCATCTGCACTGGGACGGCCATTGATTAGAGAAGCGTGGATCTATACGGGGGAAGACGGACACATTGTGACATGGAGCTACAGAAATCAACTCCAGGTAAACATTAAAGGTGCTTTGTGTCTGACAAAGGGGCAGAGGTCAGAAGTCTCTTGGGTTGGTGGGAGGGGAAAGGACATGCTGCAATGTTCTATTTTTGTTGATTGATTGGCTTTGGAAAAAGTTATTTAATTGTTTTTTAGTGTCTAAAGACGACTCTTCAACAGAAGGGACACCGTTTGACTGAAACAGTTCCCTCGGATTGGCTTTGACCAGGAGACAGTCGGCGTTCAAAGTGGCCAATCAGACAGGAGGGGAACAAGGGTGGAACGCCGTACATGTAGAGAAAGAAACAAACATCAGGAGAGCAAAATGAGTCCACACTCGAAGAGAGACCACACATACGCAGAGTGTGAGGATTTTGGCACTGGTCTGATGCCATACTTACCTTTGGGCCTGATATGTGAACATGATATGGCGAGAAATGATCATACAAAAAATGTAACATTGACAGACATTTTTACAAACTCTCAGGATTTTTTGCAACGTATTAACTGCACAGTCCACCTTTGCACATGCTGGGCTCAAACCAGAGCCCACGTGACCTCACTGATTGATGATTGAGTCAAGATTTTCTTTGTCAAAGGACTTTTATTTTGATATTCTGTGACTGCTTGCTACCAACTTGAGACAACTTAAGTGTGTTTCATTGCTGGTCAATGTTCCGAAAATTACTTTTAAAATGTAATTAATCATAGTTACTCGTAACTAACGGAATTACTCTTTAATAAATGTAATAACTAGGGAAAAATAATGTGTTACCTAAAAAACTCAAATATCTGTCATTTGCAGTGGAGAGAGGTTTCATGAGAGCAGAGTGTGTGCCTTTAAAAGCCGGTGTGATGCCAGCGAGAGCACGCTCAGAGCTGTGTTTGTTAGCTTAGCAGCAGCAAGTTTGCCAGCAGCACTGTTGCATCTTTTCACCGGATTGTGTAGTGCTAGTTAATAAAGAGTATCAATGTGCTTTAATGTGCTTCTCCACAAACAGGGTATTGTCCATCCATCCATCCATTTTCTACCGCTTATTCCCTTTGGGGTCGCGGGGGGCGCTGGAGGTTATCTCAGCTACAATCGGGCGGAAGGCGGGGTACACCCTGGACAAGTCGCCACCTCATCGCAGGGCCAACACAGACAACATTCACACCCACATTCACACGTGCTGAGTAGTCTGGGGTTCAATCCCAGGCTCAGGATCTTTCTGTGTGGAGTTTGCATGTTCTCTCCGTGACTGCTTGGGTTCCCTCCGGGTACTCCGGCTTCCTCCCACCTCCAAAGACATGCACCTGGGGATAGGTTGATTGGCAACACTAAATTGGCCCTAGTATAGGATTGCAAATTTGTCACTTCAATCATTGATTTGTTGTTCATTGATCACTCGTAGTACAAGTAGCAGTAGTAGTGTAGGGTTATACCGATACTAATATGTTAGTACCTGTACCAAAATATATTTTGTTACTTTTCAAAATAAAGGGGACCACAAACAAAATGTCAGTATTGGCTTTAACAAAAAAATCTTATGATACATTAAACATATGTTTCTTGCAATCAAAGAACAGTTTTGGCATTAAATTAGATAGTGAACATTCTAGACAACTTTTCTTTTAGTAGTGAGTAAGCAAACAAAGGCTCCTAATTTGGCTGCTGACGTATGCAGTAACATATTGTCATTTATCAATCTATTATTTTGTCAAAATGATGGACAAGTAGTAAAAACAATTTTATTAATCTACTTGTCCATTTATGGTTAATGTCTGCTTACTTCTTGATTAAACATGTTCTATCTACACTTCTGTTAAAATGTAATAATCACTTATTCTTCTGTTTGGATACTTTTTGGGTGATACTACAAATTTTGGTATTAGTGTTTTAGAAGTAGCTAAAACACTGTCGTCTGCGGATGGACGCTAGCCGCGAGCTCCATTTTCTACCGCTTGTCCCTTTTGGGGTTGCGGGGGGTGCTGGAGCCTATCTCAGCTGCATTCAGGGGCAAGGCGGGGTACACCCTGGACAAGTCGCCACCTCATTGCAGGGCCAACACAGATAGACAACATTCACACTCACATTCACACACTAGGGCCAATTTAGTGTTGCCAATCAACATATCCCCAGGTGCATGTCTTTGGAGGTGGGAGTACCCGGAGGGAACCCACGCAGTCACGGGGAGAACATGCAAACTCCACACACAAAGATGCCGAGCGCAGAATCAAACCCAGGACTACTCAGGACCTTCGTATTGTGAGGCACATGCACTAACCCCTGCTCCACCGTGCTAGCTAGCCATGTTTAAAACACCTCTTCCAGAGCTGAGCTTCAGTGTGAAAAGCTTAACCTTAATCGTTTGTTTTCAAGCCAAAATACGCCCATTCTACATAACAATTGCTAACACTTTTGTTCAATTCCTGTTTTCAATATATTCACAAAAATTCTGTTTTTGTCTAGAACAGAATCCAACAAAAACTGAGGTACCACAGTATTGCAATTGTATGACAATGTCTAAATTACACTTAAAGGGGATCTGCACTTTTTTTTTGGAACTTTGCCTATCATTCACAATCCTTATGTAAGACAAGAACACATATGTTTTTCTTTTTTTAATGTACGCTAAATATTAAATAAATGCGATCAGAAGTCAGCTTACAAGCTTGGAACCTTACAAAAGCCCTTAAAAAACATCCATTAAAGGGGAACATTATCACAATTTCAGAATTGTTAAAACCATTAAAAATCAGTTCCCAGTGGCTTATTATATTTTTCGAAGTTTTTTTCAAAATTTTACCCATCACGCAATATCCCTAAAAAAAGCTTCAAAGTGCCTGATTTTAACCATCGTTATAAACACCCGTCCATTTTCCTGTGACGTCACATAGTGATGCCAATACAAACAAACATGGCGGATAGAACAGCAAGGTATAGCGACATTAGCTCGGATTCAGACTCGGATTTCAGCAGCTTAAGCGATTCAACAGATTCCGAATGTATTGAAACGGATGGTTGTAGTGTGGAGGCAGGTAGCGAAAACGAAATTGAAGAAGAAACTGAAGCTATTGAGCCATATCGGTTTGAACCGTATGCAAGCGAAACCGACGAAAACGACACAACAGCCAGCGACACGGGAGAAAGCGAGGACAAATTCGGCGATCGCCTTCTAACCAACGATTGGTATGTGTTTGTTTGGCATTAAAGGAAACTAACAACTATGAACTAGGTTTACAGCATATGAAATACATTTGGCAACAACATGCACTTTGAGAGTGCAGACAGCCCAGTTTTCATCAATTAATATATTCTGTAGACATACCCTCATCTGCTCTCTTTTCCTGGGGGTCTGGCGGCAGATTTTTATGACTTTATCGTTGGAAATGCATCTGCTTTGAGTGTCGCAGGATATCCACACATTCTTGCCATCTCTGTCGTAGCATAGCTTTCGTCAGTAAAGTGTGTGGAACAAACGTCCAATTTCTTGCCACTTTCGCATCTTTGGGCCACTGGTGCAACTTGAATCCGTCCCTGTTCGTGTTGTTACACCCTCCGACAACACACCGACGAGGCATGATGTCTCCAAGGTACGGAAAACAGTCGAAAAAACGGAAAATAACAGAGCTGATTTGACTCGGTGTTTGTAATGTGTTTGAGAAAATGGCAGATTGCTTCCCGAGAGCGAATAATAGAAAGGCGTTTAATTCGCCAAAATTCACCCATTTAGAGTTCGGAAATCGGTTAAAAAAATATATAGTCTTTTTTCTGCAACATCAAAGTATATATTGACGCTTACATAGGTCTGGTGATAATGTTCCCCTTTAAGGTTTTATATACATGGTGTAAGTATACCGTAGCAAAAGGATTCAAATGAACACATTCCTGGGTGAATCTCGCATGAGAGGAAGAGGGTGGGGGGGGGGGGGGGGGGTTTACAATTTTTGCAATGCAGTCTGCTGAAAATGTTGGCAAACTGACGCTGTGGTCAAAGTTGGAATTGCCACAACACACATTTTAACACTCTACTGCCATATGGCTGGTAAAGTGGATAGTGCAACCCACCAATTCGTTACGTTTCTTGTGTCTGGTAAACCGTGACGAATGGGACCATATGAATCCCCTTCCTACTGTATATGTAAAGCAGTAAGGGGCACATTTATAATAACATTTAATATTTACGTTATTTTGATCATTTGCATACGTTGGCATTAATTTAAAAAAACGCATCACAACGTTTGCAGTTTTTTAACAACATCACTAATTACTGCTCACTGCAGACTTTGAGAGCCAACAAACAAAATAAAACATCACTTACTGTACAATGTCTGTTGTTATTAGGATGCAGACAGATAAAATGTTGTTATAGTCCAGTTTTAGATGAAGAATGACTCACACTCCTCATGAAGAAAAATGGGGTGGAACCAAGTGTCTTTTCTGTTATGATCCGTTGCCCATATCATAGTTTGTTTTCCGTTTGGATTTACTGGTTGTTTTAGTTTCGTTTCAGCACCCCTGTTTTGTGTTTTTCTTGGTTGTCATGGGTGCTGATTATGTTCACCTGCCTCTGATTAGTGTTCGGGACGCTCACCTGTTTCCGAGCACAAATCAGAGAGCTATTTAGTCCTGCCTCTCCGCCTCTCTCATTCTGGTGCTTGCGTTTGCTTTACGCAACTGTTACATTTGATGATTTCTGGTTCCCTGCGTTTGTCTGGCGCCAAGTCCCGTCTTAGCGTTCCTCGTGAGCTATCTTGTTAGCTTCCCGTGAGTTAGACACACTGGTTTTGTTTGTTCCTGACTTTTTGTGTGATTTATGCGAATAAATCATTCTCCTAACTGCACGCTGTCTCCGGAATTCCTGCTGCATACTTGGAAGAACAATCACCATCATGCCTCCTCGCCGTTACATTTTCGTGTTAATCTCGCCATTCCCGGGTCTAAATTGGGTGTCAAAGTGTACCAACTTGTCGGATTAAATTCTCATCCCTCTACTTTCCAGGTGAAAGGCATGATTTAGGATCTACAAATAACTTTCACGAGCAAAGGAAGCACCTTACCACTCGATGATGTAAACACAGGCACCACGCTAGTGATCACGGCGCCGCTATAAATAGTTTGTCTGCGTTAGCGCTTATAATAACAATACCGCGAATACTTGGTTAATATTCAAGTCACAAAATGTATGCTTTTTGAATGTTCTTTTATGGGCAGAATATTTTTTATTTACGTTTATTTACGAGTTAGAATGCATTACAAAAAAAAATTACATTTGACGTCATGTCTTTTTTAATGATTGTGAACGACAGGCACAATTCCAAAAAAAGTGCAGTTCCCCTTTAAAACAAACACGCTTTTATGATTGCGACAAATCATACCAAATCTTTGCAATGAAAAAGTTTAGCTTTAACAGTCAACTAAGACAAAGGCCAGTCAGGGCCACAGAAGTGATGGTTTACTTGAGGCTGTATGTGTATAGCATGAGTACTGGATGTATATATACTGTATATCTGGTGACGGCCACAGAGTAGGCGAGGAGAGCGTCACAGTCAGCTCGTCTCAGCAACGTGGCCAAAAACAACATTTGGCATCTGCCAAAAAGTCCTCAATTGTGCCAAAAGTGTGCATGGTTGGTGTGGGCGTGGGGGACACTTGCAAGCTGCACACTTGGAAGTCATGAAGGAGATGTGGCTGTGTAGGTGTGAACACATTATGAGTGGCACGGCGGCATTGTGCCCGCATGTGTGTGCATGCGTGCCTGCGTGTGCGCGCGTGTGTGTGTGTGTGTGTGTGTGTGTGTGTGTGTGTGTGTGTGAGACATCGCCTCTGACTCATTATAGTTGCACTGTGATCAGACGGCGAGGGAGCTGTCAACCACAAGCGCGTATGCACACACACTCACACTTTCAGACTCCTCCGTTAGTTGCAGCTCTTGACATCTCCTCGCTCACACCCCCTCCGGTGCTCCCCTAGAGGGTACACAACACACACACACACACACACACACATACAGGACAAACACACAAGACAAACAGTTGCACCCATTGGGAAATGCGCACACATATCCAGACAGGCAACTACAATTAGAGGCCTGTGTGGGAAATGTAGATATGTGTGTATGTGTGTGTGTGTGTGTGTGTGTGTGTGTGTGTGTGTGTGTGTGTGTGTGTGTGTGTGTGTGTGTGTGTGTGTGTGTGTGTGTGTGTGTATCCTGAAGCCTTCAGTTCATTAATGTCAGTTATCGCAAGGCAGTTCTCTGCTCTTACTATGCGCGCGCGCGCACACACACACACACACACACACACACACACACACACACACACACACACACACACACACACACACACACACACACACACACACACACACACAATTGTAGCTAGATAAGAGTAAAAACCTGTGTGAGGACAGATTTTTAATTACCACACTTATATACATTCAAATCTAACTCGGTCAGAAATAATTATCATATAAAAACAAAAAAATCCTGGTAAGTATCACTCCAAGGGCCTCTGCTTTAGAAAGACCATGACAACACAGCAAACATTCAGTAAACAGTTGAAAATTTGAGTACACCATCTTAAAAGCAGACTAATCTTTGGTAAAAATATGGATTATAAAGCCATATAATACAGGCCGGCAACACAAACAAGATAATGACTTAATGGAAAGGTATTCAATGTCCGGCCGAGGGGCTCTTTGCAGACCATACCTTGTTTTTCATTGGCTCAGTGGTATATTGTAACAATGTTGCAAGGTAAAACTATTAAATTTTTATACTATCCCTAAATCCGAATATTTACGTCTTTAAGTATATTTTACTACACTAATAAACAGGAGACAAATATAAATGTTTGGACACCTTAATGACATTTGTTGAATGCCTGTGCATACGTTTGAATCCTTGTTCAGACGTCTTATAACAGTAACCTGGATGATGTTGAGTCGGCTTGTACTGCAAACGTAGCCTCGCTTCTGGTGATTATGGTTTAATTCTGTGTGCGCAGTGTAATAACTTTTAGTGTAACAAAAAAAGTCCTGTGATTTTTCAGGTCATGGCAGCGTCGAGGGCGATAAACAGTAAGTATGAAGCAGATCCAGCAATGGATGCAGTTGTTTTGCTAGAGATGTCAGGCACTATTACAGGCATCTGAGCACCCTTTGAGGAAAAAAAAGAGAAAAACGAACAAAAAAAAAAGAGGAACATTTTTATCGGCAGTAAGTGCTGCCACACAAGAAAGAACATTTTTAAAATCTAGTTTACATTTTCTGCAAACGAGTGCATTTTGACACTATTTTACCTTTAGATTTATTCTCATCCATCACAATCTTTTGGTTGGCTTTTTGACAATTACATGTCTAATTTATGTACCGCAGATTTTTTTTGATTTTTTTTTTTTAGTTAGTAATTTACTAGCATTATTCTAATTGAAAATGTAATGCAAAATTCTAAAACATTCATGCAAAGAACTCCGAAAACGTTGGCAACTCAATCCTGTAGCCACGCCCCCTCGGGTAATATACTTCCTGTGATCTGACCTCTGTTTACATTCGTCATGTCAAAAATATATTTTCTCGCTGGCTACTAATAAATGCTCTAGAACAGTGGTCCCCAAACTACGGCCCAGGGGCCGATGACGGCCTGCCCGCGTCCAAAATCCGGCCCTTGGGAAGTCCCAAGTTTTAAAAAAAGTGCGCGCTCTTTCAGTCAATTAGTAATTACATATATATATATATATATATATATATATATATATATATATATATATAAGTTCTAATGTGTTAAAATGTTCAGATATTGTGTTTTTAAAAGCAATGGAGATTATGTTTCAAGTAAAGAACAACAGCCTTCCAGTTTGTATTCTTAAGTTATTTCAATTAAGAGGAGAAAACTATAATTTCGGGGGATATTGATTTTTGAAATAGGTAATGTAAGAACGAATATAAATTACAAATGTATTACAGTTTTAGGAGTTAAACGGTGGAACAAGCTCAGTGATGAGTTGAAGACATGTAGTTCTTTGTTAAGGTTTAAGAAAACCTTGAAAGGTGAAATAATTGAAAATTATAAAATGTAGTAACAATTACTTTCATCAGATTGATTTTTTTTTTTTTAATGTTGATGTTCCAGGCAATCTTATTTTCAGTGAATGTATAGGATAGGCAAATATAAGCTTTGGCTTCAGCCTATTCCTTTTTCGGTCATTCTTTTTCTTCTATTTTCTTTTTGTGTGTAAATGTGTATGATTGTTAAATATGTATAATCTGTACTGTTAAACTGGTCACACAAAATGGTTAATGGTTGATTATATGACCGAAATAAACTTATTTCCTTCATTCATTCATATATATATATGAATATATATATATATATATATATATATATATATATATATATATATATATATATATATATATATATATATATATATATATATATATATATATATATATATATATATTCAGCCCGGGCCCCGGCCAAATCTTTTTAGCCCAATGTGGCCCCCCGAGTCAAAACGTTTGGGGACCCCTGCTCTAGAACTACAACTGGTGGTAGCAGCAAAGTAGAAAGCCGTCAACATTGTGGCTCGGAGAGCGAACGCAGGGGACAAGTAAGCTAGCTAGATGACGCTAACTATACTAACTAACTAGCTTGTTCCAGTGCCCTGTAGTCTCCCTGTCCTGAAATTCCGTGCAGCGTTTCGGAGAGAGGAACAGCGAGTACCTGCGGCTGAGGCGAGCATTCAACATATTTTGTTTAGATTCTTTTTTTTTGATATTGCAGTGGGTTTACATAATTCACACACGGAACTTTTGTCATTTTTAGAGTTCCGGTTGGACGGGTTTTCACGGGACACATTTCCGGTGTTGTGTGTCGCAAAGAGAAGCGCCGGATGTTAAGTTACTGCATCTTTTGACACTTCTCCTTCGACTACCATCCTTAAACGCTACAATATTTTATAAAAAAAAACGTAGAATTGGTATTTTGACGCGGAAATTAATGTTTAAAAACGCGTATTTTCGCATTTCCGCGGACATTTCAAATCCTGCTATTAGGGTTTACGTGATATAGACAATATATGAAATAAATGTTATACGTTTGGAGTTTTTAGTACTATTGTCATATTGTGATAATGCGTGTTGATGACACATTCTAATTGTGCGTCACCGCTAGCAAGCTCGCGGCCAATGTCCCATCACAGTGCAAAGCAGCTTCTACTGTAAGTCAGTAATCCTTCCCCTTCATGGCGGCAAATAAACTACTTTTCTGACACATTTCATTATCACTAGAACCATGCTAATCGCTAAGACTGAATGTAAACAGAGGGGGGCAAATCGATATAAATATTGACATATTGATATAAATATTGACAGTAAAGACACCGAGTAAGGTATGAGTGAATCGTTGATACTACAATGATTACTGTAAATTTCGGACTATAAGCCGCTCCTTTTTTCCTACACCTTGAACCCTGCGGCTTATAAAGCGGTGCGGCTAATTTATAGGTGTTTCTTCACAGATGGCCAAATTTACAAATACTGTTAAAAAAACAAACACGCACATATACTGAAAAGTTGTGTAATATTTTGTGCAATGGCGCCATCTTTTGGACAAGTTCACTCAATACAGGTGCTGCAGTGTCCTTTCATTTACCGTATTTTTCAGAGTATAAATCGCTCCGGAGTATAAGTCGCACCGGCCGAAAATGCATAATAAAGAAGGAAAAAAACATATAAATCGCACTGGAGTATATGTCGCATTTTTTGGGGAAATTTATTTGATAAAACCCAACACCAAGAATAGACATTTGAAAGTAATTTAAAATAAATAAAGAATAGTGAACAACAGGCTGAATAAGTGTACGTTATATGACGCATAAATAACCAACTGAGAACGTGCCTGGTATGTTAACGTAACATATTATGGTAAGAGTCATTCAAATAACTATAACATATAGAACATGCTATACGCTTACCAAACAATCTGTCACTCCTAATCGCTAAATCCCATGAAATCTTATACGTCTAGTCTCTTACGTGAATGAGCTAAATAATATTATTTGATATTTTACGCTAATGTGTTAATAATTTCACACATAAGTCGCTCCTGAGTATAAGTCGCACCCCCGGCCAAACTATAGAAAAAAAACTGCGACTTATAGTCCAAAAAATACGATAGGTCTTTCAACCGGAAGTACAATTGCCGTCCCGTCTTCCAGCCGTCCATTGCGTTCCTAATCGTTCGGATTCTTCATTCATCACTCCGAGCAACGTTTGCAAGTTTTACAATATAACTAAAACAATTCTTACTTACTAAACCGTCCCATGTGTGATGTCTGTAGGAGTGCTTTCATGCATATTTTTACATGCTGTCATAATGTACTGACTCTGGCGTCATTAGCATTAGCTAATATGCTAACACGTTTATGAGGGACGGCGTGGCGCAGTGGAAGAATGGCCGTGCGCGACCCGAGGGTCCCTGGTTCAATCCCCACCTAGTACCAACCTCGTCATGTCCGTTGTGTCCTGAGCAAGACACTTCACCCTTGCTCCTGATGGGTGCTGGTTAGCGCCTTGCATGGCAGCTCCCTCCATCAGTGTGTGAATGTGTGTGTGAATGGGTAAATGTGGAAGTAGTGTCAAAGCGCTTTGAGTACCTTGAAGGTAGAAAAGCGCTATACAAGTACAACCCATTTATGAGTGTCTGTGTTATTAATCTGCAACAGCATTCTTTTTGTATTGTTTCAGTTTCACAAATTACTCAGTAAATTCACCAAAACGTTACAGTGGAGTTATTGAGTCTGTTTAGCTGATTAAGAGAGCTAGCTTCCGCAGCTAGTGGATCCATGACAATGACTTCTGTTTTGTTTGATCAGACATTTTACTGCCGTGTTACAGACACTGTTTGGAAACAATTAAAATAAAATAATAATTTACAGAATCTTTCTGTGTAAATAATTCATTTCACAACGTATATATCTGCGGCTTAAATATGGAAAAATTATAATTTCTTCTTCTAAAATTGAGTGGGCGCGGCTTATATAGTATATATTTCTACAGCCTGAAAAAACGTTGAGTAAAACTTATTCTGAACCATGTCAGTCATACTTGCACACCATCTTTTACCTCTCCATTCTCCAGGGGTTGGATCTTGGAATAGAAGGATGTGCAGATCACTTCGTCATCCCTCGTGTATGATGGAGGTCCTCTGTTTGGGTTGATGTTGAAGCGGGTTAGGCACTCTGTGTCTGTCATGGCGTAGTACTGCCAGGGTTCAAAGGTCATCCCGTCTATTGAACGCTCCAAGATCCAGTTACCTGCACACGTAAATATTTTTTCTTGTAAAGGAGTGTAAATAAGTTGGAAATTAGGAATCGAAAATGTCCCAAAGTTTAAAAATACATGTGATTGCCATCATTGTGGGGTAACGTGTTTCCGGAGAAAATGGTGCAAATAAGTAAAAAACAATAGTAGTGTAGTTGGTCTGTGAATCTTTGGGCAACACACGATTCGAATCGATGAGAATCTTAAAGGTGACGATACGATTCAGAATCGATTCTCAATTCAAAATCAATACTTTTTTAAATAACATTGGGTGCCAGTTCTATGATTAACTACATTCCTCCATACAAATAAACAGTTAAGTTTAGTTTATTTCGAACATGCATACAATAATGTAATGCTTCACATATTTCTAGTTGTTTCATTACAGCATGTCCGAAAAGGGGTAGGAAGAAGCAGAGCTTAATTAATCCTACCCCATTCCATATCATAGCAGTTTTATCCCATTTCTTTGTTCTCTGTTCATAACAGAACAGTGAATAAATAAATAAACCATAAGTAAACAAATATTAAATATGTAAATAATCTTGTAGTTTGCACAGTCTCTTAAACTGAATCATATTTGTTCTTTGTTTAATTTATTTGCTTAATCCATTCCATAATTTTATTCCACAACTGATATGCTAAAGGACTTAAGTGTTGTGCGTGCATACAAATGCAGCTCTGATAAATTTCTATATTACTTAAAAGAAAACTGGTTTTGTTTGATAACATTGTACCGAAACATTTACTAAAGTGGCTGGAAAGGACAGATTTTGGTAAAAACAAATAAAATAATTGAATAAATAACATAAAAATGTATTTTTAATTTTTTTTTACTCAATTAAGAATCGTTACAAATAAGTATTGCGATTCATTCGGAAATTAATCATTTTTGACACCCCTATAATGTAGTGTCCAGGCTGGTCCACCAATTGAGGTGCTTGTACAGCTATGTTGCCATGGCATTGTTAAAAAGACTAATACCCTTTTTTCTAGCCACTGTTGCCTCAAATTGATTCCCGAATGTGTGATTTCAAGATCTCACATACAGTTACAAATTGTTGCTTTAACTCAGTTCTTCTCAAATAGTGGGGCTTCAAACCTCACTTTAAAAGATGTGCACTACAAAACGCGTTCATTGTAGCCATTATTCCTAAAGTCCTCATTTTGATTTAAAAATATAAAAATAAAAATCAGCAAAAATTTTACTCGTTTTTGTTTTGTAGGTTAAAGTGTTTTATATATTGTGCTCGTGAGTTAATGTTTCTGATCAATTTGAATGTATTACTGTTTATTGCATTTTTTCATTTTTCAGTGTCAAATGATTCAAGTCGGTCAAAAATGTTCATAGTTTAAATATGGATATTTATTTGTAATTTCAGGCAAATTGATACACTTCAAAAGAGACATCTCTCAGGTCTTGCTCTACTGGTAGCCCAGCAAACAGCATTTGTCAACTTGCAATGTTTCTCACTAATAATGTATGTAGTTTCATGTAAAGCTGCAGGATTGACTAAAATGACTGTGACTCTCATACATTGCACAGAATCTAATACTGTACATGTGGTCCATGTCTCATGTCATAATCAAAGCTCTAAGGGGAACATGCGAAGCGTGCAAGGCTGTTTAAATAGTAATGATGCAGCAGGACGCTTACCCGGGCGAGGCGAGTTGGCGGCCTTAATGATCACATAGGCTATCTGGAAAACCTGCCAAAATAAAGAAGATAAATGAGTGAAAATGACACTGAAAAAGAAACATTTTGTGTTTAAATATGTATGGTGATTACTATATCGCACTTAGAGAAAAACTGCACTTATTTTCAATTTTCCCCAACATTCACAATCCCTATGTGAGATAATAACATCGTTTTTCTCTTAGTCGTGTGTTCTAAAGTGTGAAAAACTGCAAGAAAGTGGCCTCCAACAATGCAGGTAATGGGGAGCCATCTATTCCCCCTATAAAGCTCTCTAAATTAAACATCAATGCTTTATTTACATGCCATGACCTGCATATTAACCAAGCAATAGCGACATTGTTGTTGTAAGAACTAACACAGAGGAACTACTTTTAGCTAAATCTGCTTTGCACAGATCATCCGTCGTATAATCAGGCTCAAAAAGAGAAGGTTTTAGATCATAACTTTTCCCAAAGTAGTTGTTTTTGTCATCACTCACAAAGTCTGCTGTTAGGGATGTCCGATAATGGCTTTTTGCCGATATCCGATATTCCGATATTGTCCAACTCTTTAATTACCGATACCGATATCAACCGATACCGATATCAACCGATATATACAGTCGTGGAATTAACACATTATTATGCCTAATTTGGACAACCAGGTATGGTGAAGATAAGGTCCTTTTTAAAAAAAAATTATAAAATAAAATAAGATAAATAAATTAAAAACATTTTCTTGAATAAAAAAGAAAGTAAAACAATATAACAAAAGTTACATAGATACCAGTAATTAATGAAAATGAGTAAAATTAACTGTTAAAGGTTAGTACTATTAGTGGACCAGCAGCACGCACAATCATGTGTGCTTACGGACTGTATCCCTTGCAGACTGTATTGATATATATTGATATATAATGTAGGAACCAGAATATTAATAACAGAAAGAAACAACCCTTTTGTGTGAATGAGGGGGGGAGGTTTTTTGGGTTGGTGCACTAATTGTAAGTGTATCTTGTGTTTTTTATGTTGATTTAATAAAAAATTAAAAAAACGATACCGATAATTAAAAAAACGATACCGATAATTTCCAATATTGCATTTTAACGCATTTATTGGACGATAATATCGGCAGGCCGATATTATCGGTCATCTCTATCTGCCATGATTAGTTGTAGCAAACACAGAACACGCTTTATCAAATCCAATTGTATTTATATCGTTCTTAATCACAACTTCACTACAACATTCCCTGATATAAACCCGTATCGCTTTGTGTGTTGTTGTTGACGGATGTAGCGCTCTTTGCTATGGTCTCTGTGAATTCAATGCGCCCAGGAAAAAAGTTCTGGTAACGCTTAAAATGACCAAAACACTATAAAGGTTACGTTACCTACTCAGTGGCCTAGTGGTTAGAGTGTCCACCCTGAGATCGGTAGGTTGTGGGTTAAAACCCCGGCCGAGTCATACCAAAGACTATAAAAATGGGACCCATTACCTCCCTGCTTGGCACTCAGTATCAAGGGTTGGAATTGGGGGTTAAATCACCAAAAATTATTCCCGGGCGCGGCCACCGCTGCTGCCCACTGCTCCCCTCACCTCCCAGGGGGTGATCAAGGGTGATGGGTTAAATGCAGAGAATAATTTCGCCACACCTAGTGTGTGTGTGACAATCATTGGTACTTTAACTTTAACTTTAACTTTATCATGAATGTGACAGTTACTACATTACATGCAAACATTTTCGTTTTGGGTTTTTGGTTGTTCACAATATCTCCCTGCATGGGTACATTAAGTGTAATATGCAATTTTTAGTACTTATTTTATTTCATTTCATAAAAAAAAACAAAAAACCGTACATGCCCTTGTGTGTTTCTATCCTTACAAGCTGCTGGAAATGTACATTTCTCTTTGGAGATGATTAAAGGATCTATTGGGGCTGCAAATGTTTGGACACCAGACGATTCGATTCAGAATCGATTAAAAATCAACACTTTTACATTGGGTGCCAGTTCAATAATTAACAATATTCTTCCATTTACTTCCATTACTTAAAAGAAAACAGTTTTTTAAATAAAATTCTACCCAAACATTTAATAAAATAAGGCAAACAAGAGAAGTATCTAACACTTCTCTTTTCTAAATTAAATATGCACAGGAGATATGAGCATCTAAATATGATTTGCCTGAGTGGTTGGACAGGACAGATTAAAAATAAATAAATAAAATAAAAAATATATATAAACACACACACACACACACACACACACACACACACACACACACACACACACACACACACACATATATATACACATATATATATACATACATATATGTGTATATATATATACACGTCTATATATATATATATATATGTATATATATACACATATATGTATGTATAAATATATATATACATATATGTATATATATATATATATATATACATATACACATATATGTGTATATATATATATACACACATATATATACACACACATATATATATATATATTACACACACACACATATATATACACACACACATGTATATATATACACACACATACATAAATATATGTATACACATACATATACACTATATATATATACACATACACACATACATACATATATACACATACATACGTACATACAAATATATATATATATACACACACACATACATACATATATATATATATATATATATATACACATACATATATATATATGTATATATATATATATATATATACACATACATATATGTATATATATATATATATATATATATATATATACACATACATACACATATATACACATACATATATATATATATATATATACACACACACACATACATACATATATGTACAAATGTATACATATATACACACATATAGACATACATATATACTGTACATACATACATACATACACATACAGATATACACATTTATACACAAAAACACATATATATATATATATATATAATTTATTTTTAAAATCAATTTTAGATTTTTTTTTTTAATCGATTAAGAATCGTTACAAGTTCGAATCGTGATTCATTTAAAAGTTTTTTAGTTTTTTTCGACACCTCTTGTATCCATCTACTTACAGATACATAAAACATTGTTGGATATTTTTTAGAGGGCTTTAAGAGCATAAAAAAGGACAATCCCTTTTATTTGTACTGTTAGCCGCCTCTTGCGAGCAGTTTTTAGGACGTACAGAAAACAGGTGTGTGTTCTGTGCTCATATAGGGATTGTGAAGCACAGGCAAAATTCCCCAAAATTGTATAACATATAACGTCAGATGGCCATTAGTGGTGGGTCAGTTGCAGATAGAAGAGAGATGTGTTAAAAATTGAAGGGTTGATATAAAATAATAGGGTCAGCTTTAAAGGAATGCTTTGCTTGGATGAAATTAAAGTGGAAGGTTCCAGGTTTGATCTTTCCTATTCAAGCCTAAGCTAAATACACAAGTCCAATGGTCCAGTTGAATGAGGCAACAAGTGTTGAAGGTTAAAAAAAAGACTATATAAATCAAAATACCTTTGATTGTTTTCAGTAATTTCATGTTTTCAAAAGCAGAAGTAGTCTAGTACGCACACTACTGTAAACAATTCTCTCCCCGTATGATGTGGTAAGCAGTGTCACATTGCAGCCAGCACAACAGCTACTGTGTGTGGTGAGTACCTTTCAGAGGAACCTGATAGCCCTCTTTACAAAGAACACTTTTACGTGTATTCACAACAAAGGCAGGGTATCAGGTGTATGAATAAGCTTTTATGTACAGGCAAAGTTTCAAAAAAATGATTCTCTAAGATTAACCAACAACTCTCTGTACCTTACATTATACATGTACATCAACTATGTGTGTATGCCTATTTGTGCTTATTTTAGTTATAGTTTGAGGTATGATCATATCTGTACCTTACGTTTACGTTACAAGGCTGAACTTCTGTGTGTCTGTATGCTCGCCACCTCGCCTCCACCCACAGAGAAAAAGACAGTGGCTGACTGACAAGAGGGTTTATTTATTTATTTTGCTGTAAAACAAACTTGCCCAAGTGCTGAGACCTACGCCAAGAGTGAACCCTCTTGCAGTCTTTTTGAAAGTGACAGAACAAGAAAACCAAGCAACCATGTATCCTTCGATTCTTGTTTGTTTGCAACTAAAAAAAGTTACTGGTGGATTTGTATAAAACTTTCAGTAAAAGCAAAAAATGTGATAAGTAACAAGCGATTAGACTTTGAGCCTTAGCCGGATTATTTATGTTAGCTTATATCAGTTCTTCTCAAATAGAGGTGCTGGCACGGGGAACATGCTGTTTCAGTATTATTCTTCAAAAAACTGTGTACTACAAAACGTGTTCATATAGACAAAAATCCCGACTTCCTCATTTTGATTATAAAAATATCAGCACAAATTGTTTTATTAATTTTTGTTCTATAGGTTAAAGTCTTGTATATATCATGATCATTTGAATGTATTACTATTTATTGACCTAATTTAATTACATTTTCAGTAACAAATGGTTCAAATCAGTCAAAACTGTTTTGTAGTGTAAATAAAAAAAAGTTTTTTTATTTCAGACTAATTGATGCACTTAAAAAAAATTATGTTACATACCAAAAACTGTTAAAGTTATGCTTTGTTGTAAGTGTATCTATATTTATTTTGTCTTTTTGGTATTCTTAAATGTTAATAAGGATACAATATACTGCAGAGGTGTACGTATAACAATTTTATAGATCATTTATACTACTTATAGTGGCGGCGGAGAGTGTCTTCCTCAAAGGGAGGGCGTAACAGAAATAATTGAGAAGCACTGACTTGCATTTGCGTACAGCTCCACTAATGGACATTGGAGTGTTACTTTCAAAGGCAAAATTAAAGTATTGCTAGAAACATAATCTTATATGGGACTTTATTGTATTATATGTATAGTACATGTTCCAAAAGAAAAAAGCATAAAACACCACCAGAATTAGAGATATTACAAGTCAAAGTGATGAAACTTAGGGTTACGCTCATGATTTGGTGTAACTAAACATTACCCTATAAGATGAAGGCAATTGCATTTTATTGATATTTGAAATGTATTCAATGTTTATAAATGGCGCCCCATAATACACCTGCTGTGATCCTGTTTTTATGTTTTTATTAATTCTATTTTAATTATTTATTTTTTATCGTGTTCTGTTTGTGTTGTGTTCTGTTTGCTCGGTACTCGTTTTATCTTTTAACCTGCTCATTGTACAGCACTTTGGTTACCCCTGTGGTAAATTTAAAATGTGCTTTATAAATAAAGTTGATTTGATTTGATTTGAAATGAATATTTAAATATACTAAATGTATAAAACGGAATAAATATTCAAAATAAGATCATTAAATGAAATCTAGTTTGGTTACGCCATCATGAGCGCAACACAAGGTTGTAAAAGTTTCAACTACAATTCTAAATAAGATGTCAAAAGCAAACTGAAATCAAATACACACAGCTTAAAGATTGATCAATACCTATTTAAATTTAGTAATACATAAATATGATGATTTATCAAAATATAAAAGAAATACCTGAACATAACGCTCATGCTGGTTACACCAAAAAGTAACGCTATGAATCGTTTTTGGGGTATTTTTATGCTATTTCCAAGCATCTCCTTTTTATTATCGTTGATTTTAAATGGTCAAACTAATGCATATTATATATGCATGCCCTAGTAAACAAATAAAAAGTCATACTTATTTTGATTGTTACATTTTGAAGTACATTTGTGCAGGTGGGTGCGAATGTACCCATTACCAGAGCTGTACACATTTACGTTACATGCCTGTACTGCTCTCATTTAACGAGAGGTTTCACTCAGTTTCTTTTATTTCGCTATGATACTTAAAAACATTGTGGGCGGATTTAAACAAAACTTTTAGGAAATGTACAAAATTGGATAGGAACAAAAGTGATTACATCTGGGGACTGATCGTGTGCGCACGAGCATCCCCGCCTACATCCACGGACACAAAGACAGTGGATGATTGACAAGAGGCTTCATTCGGTTGCTTTCGTTCCGCTATATATAGCTCAAACAGTTAAGGCAAGTGATTTAGAGGTGGAATCTATTGCTCCCATTAGCTAAATTGCTAGCCACCAAGACCCAGCTGATTTGTATATGTTAGAAAGGAAAAAAAAAATTTCTTCTTGTCTCTCATAATGATTGTGAACAATAGGCAACATTTTTTTAAAAAGTGCAGTTCCACTTTAAATACAGAAAAACGTATGTAGACGACTGCCTGAAGAAAGTAAATGATGATATGGGGCTGCATGTCATGTAATGGCACTGGGGAGATGGCTGTCATTACATCTTCAATAAATCCACAAGTGTACGTTCACGTTGACATTTTGGACACGTTTCTTATTCCATCAATTAAAAGGATGCTTGGGGACAATGACATCATTTTTCAAGAGGATAACCATAGAGCAAAAAACTTAAAAAACCTTTCTTGAAGAAAGACACAAGGTCAATGTCATGGCCTGCAAATAGTTCGGATCTAAATGTGTGGTTGAAATGGAAATGGCGGGTGACAAGACTCCAATCTGCAAAGCTAATATGACAACAGCAATCAGAAAAAGCTGGAGCAAGATTGATGAAGAGTTCTGTTTGTCACTCGTTTCAGAGACTTCAAGGTGGTGCAACAAAGTACTAGTGTGTTCTACAGTTTTTTGTTTGCTTATCATGATTCTGTATAATATTTACCACTCTGTTTGATCTAAAAATAACACTATTACAACAACAATTAATTTTCTTTGTGTCTTTCGGTGTTTTAAAAAGGGGAACTGCACTTTTTTGGGAAGTTTGCTTATCATTCACAAGTCCTATGTAAGACAATAACAAATGTTATTCTTTTTCTATGCATTCTTAATTGTAAATAAGCGTTAACCAAAGTCAGTCAACAATGGAGTCAACGGGAGTTTCTCTATAAAGCTCTCTAAAAAAACAACAACAAAAAACACCAACAACACTCCGTTTACATCTTGTGACCTGAATATTAGCGATATTGTTATTATAAGCGCTAACGCGGACAATCTATTATTAGCGGCGCCTTGATCACAGAAAGCTAACTAGCTTATGCTGCTCCGGTTACTGGCTGCTTCACCACTAAATTGGTAAAAGCTAATTCAAGATTATAAATCATGTCTCTCAACTGGATAGCAAAAGGTTGTGGCCATATAACCAGAAGTTGATCAACTTTGACATTCAACTTAGACCCAGTGAAAGACACAAAGACAGTTTGCGGCAACTTTAAAACATTTTTTTTACCTGCGTTAGTATTATGATTAATTCTTCATCTAAACAGGAAAATATGAACACCCATCATTTGGCATGCCAGTGAGAGCAGACATTGCACAGTAAGTGATTGTTTTATTATGTTTATAGTTTGTGTTTCTTGTTTTAGCACTTAGCAATACTGCTACATGATGCTAAGTATTTCACAAAAGCTGCATCTGTTCAGTCCACAGCTTCTAAAATTTGTAGATCATCCTCCATATATTGATGCTCAAAAATATAAAATGTAGCATTATTTGTACCAAAGTAATCGTCGTCCCTCATTAAGTCTGGAATGAGTTGTTGAGGAAAAAAGTGAACATTGTGATGCATTTGTGAAATGAATACGCCGCAGTATGCTTAAAATCAGTGGTCCCCAAACTACGGCCCGCAAGCCGGATCCGGCCCCCCAGCATCCAAAATCCGGCCCACGGGAAGACCCAAGTTAAAAAAAAAGTTTATTTATTTTTATTTTTTTATTTTTTTAAATCTTTCCTTTCTAATCCATTTTCTACCGCTTGTTACTCTCGGTGTCTCCTAGCCGCTCAGGCAAATCATATTGTCTAAAAATACATTTTCCCATCGATAAGGTGACAATGTTAAATGTCAAAACGGATTAAAAAGACAATGTATATATATATATATATATATATATATATATATATATATATATACAGCCCGGCCCCCGGCCAAATTTTCTTAACCCAATGCGGCCCACGAGTCAAAAAGTTTGGGGACCCCTCCTTAAAATGAACAAAATATGTAAATATTACTTGTGCCTGTTACTACATTATATGTATACTTACAAGCATGTACCGTACATAAAACGTTAATGGAGGTGTTTGAATGTTTTTTTTAGAGCGCTTTATAAACAGAATAGAGCAACTCACTTTGCCTTCAATGTTAGCTGACTTTTGCTAGCGTTTATATATGATTTAGAATGCATTAAAAAAGAAAAACATGAGTTCCAAAAATCCCCCCCAAAAAAGTGCAATTCCCCTTTTAAAGCCACAAAGTTAGCATTTGAAATGACTAATTTTGTGTTATGTTGGTTATCCGCTTGTTCCAAGTCTGGTGATTCCATCATTTTTGTCAGGGGTTCGTACATGAGAATAACATAACTTCCAGGGAGTGAAAAATATTGGACATATTCCCTCTTTTGCTGTTCGAAACACATAAGACATCTGGATGGCTTTTATGACAAACAAGAACAGGGGAAAAAAAGATTCCCAGATGGAATCATCTGTTGTTTTGTCCACTGATGCTATCCAGGGAATATAATAGTCACTGCTGGCAACAAGGAAATTGTTCATGGCTTGAAATGACAAGGGCTCCATTGTCATGTAGTTGTCAAATATTTTATTATAGTCCTTATATGCGCATTATGGAAGCAAAACATACAAAATTGCCAGATTATTTAAGCATTTGAGCCAAACGAGCACTTAAAGGGATTGTTTTGTAGCTCCATCCGACCATTTAAGGTTTGAGTCCAGGGTATCTGGTTAGTCTGCCATTAATCAGACTCCGAGGAATTCATGTTGTCTCTGTGAGGTTTGGCGGAACAGCTGTTTAAATACCAGTGATGGACACACGCTGCAATTCCTTTGGCTTGATAAATTGGAAACGGAACTTAAAAAAAAGAGAGACGTTCAACTAAAAGAACGAACAGAGCGTTCCGGGAGTTGAGATATATATATATATAAAAAAAGATGACAGACGCAGACAGGTGCGTATGTCACTCGACAGAGCTGTTGTGCAGGAGCTTTAAAAACTGTCACTTCAAGTGGAAATGTGTTAACATCTCACTGGACTAATAAAGAGGCTTTTGGCCCACTTCTAATCGTGTGACTCATCCAAGTTCTCTTCCTGCCAAACTTAGCACAGGCGAGGAAGCACAGCAGAGAATCAGTGGAGTTTGCACACACTAAAACAACGTGAATGCTGCGATAGCGTGGATGACAGTGTGCATGAAAAATGAAGTAAAATGCTGTTTTTATTATTAGGAGAGACTGCGAGAGATGGAAGCCTCCGGATGAAAACGGATTAAAGAGGGAAATGTTCTTTCTGAGTGTGTGTGTGTGTGTGTGTGTGTGTGTGTGTGTGTAGGCATAGAGAAAGACAAAACATTTTAAATCCAATCTCCTTAAGTCCGTCTTTCGGGCTGCCAAAAGACACTAAAGGCATATAAAAATGTATATGTGCCAACTCAGATGGCTGGGGTGCAATTTGGCCCTGAGCTTTTAAATAGACTTTATTCGATTGCACACATTCTTTGCTGTCTAACGCTGGAGGATACCTGACTGAACAAAACGTTTTCATTAAATTGTGTTCATTTGAAGTTAATAAGACAGTTTTCTTGTGCAAAATCTCTTCACGCAGTCGATCAAGTAATTACTTGGACTTTTTGTATGTAATCAACAGAGCAGCACAAAAAAAATATTCACATCTGAATCATGATTCTTATTTGTCCCATTTTTTTCAAAAATGTATTAAAAATAGTTAAATAAAAATGTTATAAAAAATATTTTTTTCTTTTATATATATATATATATATATATATATATTTTTTTTTTTTAAATATGTTTTTAGACTACCTCCATCCATGCAAGGACCTTTTCTAACCTGTAACCTGTTTAGAAAAAATGTCAGAAGTACCGTACCATTTTTCATTATCATGATTATCATTTTCAGTATTATGATTAAAATATATATAATTACTGTAGTACCACCCATATTGTGATACTATACGTGGTATCAATATTGTCGATTTGTATCAATCCGCTCACCTGTTTACATCGATGAACCCAATTTATAAAAAAACTCAATACAACAAAATAACGAAACAAAAGCATTAACTTAATTCCTGAGTTTGTAAGCAATAAAAAGATGGGGGGGAAATTATTTTACGATATTAAAAATATAAATCTAATTACTGTAGTGATGACCATACAGTATAATGATACTATACTATCATTACTGTCAATTTTTATCATTCCGCCCACCCACCCCTGTTTACATTCAAGATCTCCAGCTTAGCGGTTAGCATGGCCTATTGCATCCTCTTACAGTAGGAAGGGGTTAATATAGCCCCGTTCGTCACGGTTTACCTGACACAGGAAACATGATGTACAGGGCGCAGGGTGCACTATCAACTTTGCCTGCTAGATGGCAGTAGAGTGTTAAATATTTCATAATGTGTTTTGTGGTAGTAATGTAAAGGTAATGTGTTCAGTGCAGCATGTTCAGGCATTCCTCATCCTCCAGTGATAAAGCTACGTGCAAGAAACAGTTTATTTTCCGCCATGGAGACAAGGATTAGTGATTTCGAAGCAGTTTTGCATTAGTTTTGTCATCAACATGCATTATCACAATATCACGACTGTATTAAAAGCTGCATAATCAGTCAAATGTATATAGTATATCATCTATATGGCACAAGATTAGGGGTAATCCCTGATCATCAAAGCCCAAGTACCTAACAATGTACAGTACAATAAAATACTAAGTGAGAGTTTTATGACATACCGTATTTTTCGGACTATAAGTCGCAGTTTTTTTCATAGTTTGGCCGGGCTCCAGTACAACTTATATATGTTTTTTTCTTTCTTTATTATGCATGTGCGACTTATACTCCGGTGCGATTTATACTCCGGAAAATACGGTACAATATTTTATAACGATTGCAAATACTGATATTTGTTTTTTTCCCCCCAGAAAGTACCTGTAACTTAAAAAGCATTAGCTGGTTGAATCATACAAGGTCAAATTATAGTTATTAATGTTCAAGCTGACATATAGGTCTAAGTACAAATGAATCCTGAGATATAATTATATGAGTCACGCCGTGAGTATTCAGAAAGTGAGAATATTAAAAATGTTGTGAGTGACAAGCAGCTTTCAGGATCCCAATTGCTCTGCCAAGTTTCTCCTACCGCCTCTGCCCCAATCAGCAAGGCCCGCGAGTGATTAGACCACGTCCATCAAAACCCGCCCGTGAGTAAACCTGACACACATTTTTTTCATAATAACTGCAATTTAGCTGAATTGCTGCAATGTTGAAAAGTTTTAATAATAATATCCCCTTTGGAGCGGCTATTGCACAGCCTGCATGTACACGATGTTAATGTTAGGAGTCATGCCTTGCAACACAAAAGCACAATTATATAGGCTTTTGAAAAAGACTTATTACAGGTTTTTTCCTAAAGAAGGCCGTTATGCTAAAAACTCCATATAGCGTTTTTTACGTACATTGCTGTTGGAAACTGAAACACAAGATTAACTCTCTAAATCAGGGGTGTCCAAACTTTTTTCCACGGAGGGCCGCACACTAAAAAATTTAAACATGCAGGGGTCCATCCATCCATCTTCAACCGCTTATCCAAAATCGGGTCGCAGGGACAACAGCTCCAGCAGAGACCCCCAGATTTCCCTCTCCAGAGCAACATTAGCAACTTCCTCCTGGGGAATCCCGAAGCGTTCCCAGGCCAGAGAGAAGATGTAATTCCCCCATCTGGTCCTTGACCTGCCGCGGGGTCTCCTCCCAGTGGGACGTGCAACGAGGACCTCCCTAGGGAGATGCTCGTGAGGCATCCGCACGAGATGCCCGAACCACCTAAGCTGGTTCCTTTCCAAGCGAAGGAGCAGCGGCTCTACTCCGAGTCTCTCTCGGGTGACTGAACTTCTCACCCTATCTCTAAGGGAGATGCCAGCCACCCTTCAGAGGAAACTCATTTCAGCCGCGATCTTATTCTTTCGGTCATGACCCACACTTCATGACCATAGGTAAGAGTAGGAATGTAGATAGCTCGGTAGACCGAGAGCTTTGCCTTCTGGCTCAGCTCTCGTTTCGTCACAACAGTGCGGCAGAGAGACTGCAATACTGCCCCAGCTGCTCCGATTCTACGGCTGATTTCCTTCTCCATCTTTCCCTCACTCGTGAACAAGACTCCGAAATACTTAAACTCCTCCACCTGGGACAGAGTCTCGTTCTCTACATGCAGGGGTAATTTTTATGATTGTAATTAACAAAATCAATACAATATATCATTTTTTTAACACTTTTAGGGCTCCCCTCGAGTTTGGTCCTGAGGACCAGGAAAGGTGACAGACAGAAAAATAAGTTATGCATGTATGTATATATTACGGTTATACTATATACCGGTACTGATAAAGTAATGCTGCTGTGCGGCGGGCACTCGAGAGCCAAGGCACATGATGTTGAGTGTGTCAAAACGTACACACGAAGCGCATACAAGCAATAACATCGTGGAGAGGAAGAATGGCAAAAAATATTCTCACTACTTTTCTTTTGTCGAGCACAAAGAAAATAACATTTTAGTTAAATGTAAGTTGTGTTTTGGATCAAAGATCCTATCTACTGCCCAAAACAGCAATTCAAATCTGCTGAAACACCTATAAAAGCAACATGCTTCGACGAAGCTAGTAAAGAGAGACACAGACTCCGATGGCACTTCACCTCCACCTCCACTTAAGGATTTTAACGGAGGGACTGCTAGCCAGGACAACATTGATAGAGCCATTGCAGCGTATGTGCTAGAAGACATGCAGGCTATTTCTACAATGGAGTCACCCGCTTTCAGGCAGCTAATTAGCATGATACCGGCGTCAAATAGCAAATGGCACGGAAAACATTTTCACGTACCTTGACAGTGAGGACATAAACATGGAAAGCGAGCTAAAGAAAACACTCCAAACTCTGCCTCTGCTCATCATTCAGCACTGAAGGTACACACTCTCTGTCAATTCTCTTATATACGCTTTCATTCTAGACTTCTAGAGTGTTTGATTATCACATCACTCTAAATGTATAGACTATAAAGTTCACAAACATAAAGAGGGATCCTAGTGGGCCGGGCCAATCTTTCCTTATCTCTAAACTAAAACTGGGGAAATGAGTAGAGTGTTCTGGACTTCAGTACAGTGTTGATCTCCTGAAGACATGATTTTATTTCACAATTCCTTGACAGAGAAAAATGCCTGGTTAGGCTTTGTGTATGTCATGTATGCCTTCCTTGGGTGAAGCCAGGTTTACAGCTATGTTGTGACATGTTATTATGCTGTTTGTTACTTATGTATGTTATGTTGCAGCTATTTAAAATTGTTTTGTCAATTTGTTCTGGCCTGAAATAAATTGGCCCTTTGAAACATATCTTGTCTTTGTGTGTTGTATGTAGACCACATCGCTTCGAGTTCAGTGATGCAAATGCATGACAAGTTGATCAACAGATTGTATTATTCTCCAGTGCAATAACAGTACTGGCTAAAAGGGCATTAATGGGAGCTTTAAAAAAATAACTAACTAAATAGTTACTTTTCAGAGTAACGCATTACTATTTGGTGTAAGTAACTGAGTTAGTAACTGAGTTACTTTTGAAATAAAGTAACTAGTAACTGTAACTAGTTACTGGTTTTCAGTAACTGACCCAACACTGGTTTTGAGCAATGACAGCTTTAAAGAAAAAGAAAAAACAGCCTGTGTGTTATTACAGTCAACATTGCAACCTTTTCAATTTATATTCCATTTGCTCTTTTATATATGTTTTTTTACTACTTTTTATTTAATTTTTATTTATTTTTTAAATAGTATTTTTAAAATGTGCCGTGGGTCACGAAAAAATTAGCTGCAGGTCAAAAATGGCCCTTTGGACACCCCTGCACTAAATTTACAGTATGGAACACTTTGTGTTAATTCCTTACTGGAACCTGTGCTCTGTATTAAATGTAAAATACATATTGCAAAGCAGCAACCTAATCAGTTGGATAATACAAGGTCTGCACTGAATAGTAATAGGTAATACAGTATGTACGGTATTGAAAATCTCTGACACATACGGATGTTCCAATAAGGGTGTTAGGCTGCCGATTCCGATACCTATCATCCATGAGTGACATCGGCCAATGCCGATCACAAGTATTAATTGTAGATTTTTATTTATTTATATATGGTGAGTGCTAAAGATGTATGTTCTGATAAGGTTCTGATAAGGTTGGTTTTTTTGGAAAGTGAGCCTGACTTTACTTTCAGTACATTGGAGCATTTTTTTGTTGGCATTGAAAATTGCAATATTAGCTGGAGATAGTACCACCAAACCCCGCCGGGGGGGTATATTGCAGCCTGGAGGAGTTAGGGCTGCATGGGATTCTGGGTATTTGTTTTGTTGTGTTTATGTTGTGTTACGGTGCGGATGTTCTCCCGAAATGTGTTTGTCATTCTTGTTTGGTGTGGATTCACAGTGTGGCGCATATTTCTAGCAGTGTTAAAGTTATTTATACGGGCACCGTCAGTGTAACCTGTATCGCTGTTGGCCAAGTATGCATTGCATTTACGTGTGTGTGTGCGTGCTGAAGTCGCACATATTTTGTGATCGGGCCGGCACGTTGTTAGAATGGATGAAAAGCAGACGTGACGACAGCTCGTAGAGGACGATAAACGCAGTGCCTTTAAAGCACGCCCCCAAGACTGTGGTCCGGGTGGACTACGAGGTATAATGACTGATGAACAACTTCGTTCGATAATGAAAGATGCCTCAGCTCAAAGCCTGAGCCCCGACATTAATGAACTAGCATCCAAGAAAAGATGGCAGGTATCTAGCTTGGGCACATCAGATTAGATCAGTGTGTTGCAAACTGAGCAGTTTAAAGTCCTGAATCATTGGTTTATTCATTGTTATTTTATTTTCTAATTTATTAGCCTATGGAAAAAGTTAAATGTTGATATTTACCTCAGAAGGCTGCAAATAGAAAAGAGGCATTAAAATTTTATTCAAATTGTATTTGATATGCCATTGATATTTTTTCATTATTATTATTATTATTTGAAACTCGATTTTGCATGTCACTATAAAGTTATATAAGCCTTGCTTGTTCAATATTCAATGCAAAACTTGTTTGGGTCCCTGTTAAAAGGTTAATTTGTTCAACCTTGGCCCGCGGCTTTGTTCAGTTTTAATTTTTGGCCCACTCTGTATTTGAGTTTTTGGTCTAGCAGTTAGCTTAGCTATTAGCAAGCCTGGCCCTGGCTTACTCTTGTGTAACATGTTTGGCCTTGCCCTCAAGTGATAATAATTTGATTCTTAAGATACTAAGAAATGCAGGTTATTTGTCGTAATGGAGGTGATAATAACTTAGCAGAGCACCACACTGTTTGGAAGCACATAATTAACTGTTAGCTTGACTTAAAATAAATACAGTGTCAGCCAGAGGGAATCAACATTTGTGATAGTAGACATTAAAAGACAATCGACAATGGAGAGCACATACGTTTTCACATTAAATCTGCCGATACGGATCAGTGGTCGATCGATTGGCATATCTCTACTGACAATATTTGGATCGCCTATATTTAAAACAATATGGACAAATATATAGCATATAATTGCTTGTATTTGTAGCTTGGCATTGCAAAATTATTAAGTGTTGTCTCATCAGGTGGTCGCTCGGAATTAAAGCCTTCAGTATTAAAAAGCTTTTAAAGAGTTGTTGCAGGGCAAATGGAGCAAGACGACAGTTGTCGCCAATTGCCAAGCCTGCAGTCAACTGTTATAATCAATCTTCAGTCAGTTCTCTGTGCATCTCTGTGAAAAGCTCGACTAGGACAAAGGAGGAAGGCGAGGGCCACTGCACAGGAAGGGTCGCACTGACCAACGATGAGGAGCATGACCTGGTTTTAGAACTGGTTTGGAAAAAAGAGGGGGACAACAAGCATTTCATCCTTTTGGCTTAGACCAACTGTTCTCTGCATACCTTACAAAAAGGCAGGGTGACCTTGACACTAACCGATGTGTTTTTTTCATTATTTGAAGTACCAGTAGAGTGGGAAAACAAGTTGACTTTATAGGCTTGATTGTGTTTCAATGTATCCATTAAACCATATCCAATTGTATTTACAATCCGCAAAGTATGTCAAAATACCGTCTAAACATCACAAAATGCCAAAAATTCAGTCAGCCATTTTGAACATTGCGCTCCGAATACTTTCGGCTATTTTTCGGAGATTGACGTCACGGTAGTAACGCTTCTGCACCCTGACCATATTATCAGATCAGTCATACTGGAAATACGCAAAGAGAGATGTGGTGTCTATAATTTACAATCCATATATAAGACATGAACACATATGCTTCTTTTTTTTATGCATTCTAAGTTGTAAATAAATAAATCAATCAATCAATAAATAAAAAGTCTGCCAAAAATTGAGTCAATGGGGGCTCTCTATTTCGCCCACAAAACACTCTAAATAACCATCCAACAATATTCTATATACCGTATTTTCCGCACTATAAGGCGCACCTAAAAACCTCCAATTTTGTCACAAGCTGACAGTGCGCCTTATAATCCGGTGCGCCTTATATATTGAGCCACAACAAACTTCATTTTCATAAAGTTTAGGTCTCGCAACTACGGTAAACAGCCGCCATCTTTTTTCCCCGTAGAAGAAGAAGCGCTTCTTCTTCTACGGTAAGCAGCTGCCCCCGTAGAAGAAGAAGAAGCGCGCGGTGCATGCTGGGATATATGACGTTTCATTGCCATTTGTGTGTTTATGTAAAGACCCCAAAATGGCTCCTATTAAAGGGGAACATTATCACAATTTCAGAAGGGTTAAAACCATTAAAAATCAGTTCCCAGTGGCTTATTATATTTTTCGAAGTTTTTTTCAAAATTTTACCCATCACGCAATATCCCTAAAAAAAGCTTCAAAGTGCCTGATTTTAACCATCGTTATAAACACCCGTCCATTTTCCTGTGACGTCACATAGTGAAGCCAACACAAACAAACATGGCGGAAAGAACAGCAAGCTATAGCGACATTAGCTCGGATTCAGACTCGGATTTCAGCGGCTTAAGCGATTCAACAGATTACGAATGTATTGAAACGGAAGGTTGTAGTGTGGAGGCAGGTAGCAAAAACGAAATTGAAGAAGAAACTGAAGCTATTGAGCCATATCGGTTTGAACCGTATGCAAGCGAAACCGACGAAAACGACACGACAGCCAGTGACACGGGAGAAAGCGAGGACGAATTTGGCGATCGCCTTCTAACCAACGATTGGTATGTGTTTGTTTGGCATTAAAGGAAACTAACAACTATGAACTATGTTTACAGCATATGAAATACATTTGGCAACAACATGCACTTTGAGAGTGCAGACAGCCCAATTTTCATCAATTAATATATTCTGTAGACATACCCTCATCCGCGCTCTTTTCCTGAAAGCTGATCTGTCCAGTTTTGGAGTTGATGTCAGCAGGCCAGGGAAGCTAGGGTCGATAGCTCGCTCGTCTGCGGGAATAAACTGCCGCCATTGCTTGCCGTGCTAGCGAGGTCCTTTGTCCCTGAATTGCTCACACACTCCGGCAGATTCAATGGGGGTCTGGCGGCAAATTTCTTTGACTTTATCGTTGGAAATGCATCTGCTTTGAGTGTCGCAGGATATCCACACATTCTTGCCATCTCTGTCGTAGCATAGCTTTGGTCGGTAAAGTGTGCGAAACAAACGTCCAATTTCTTGCCACTTTCGCATCTTTGGGCCACTGGTGCAACTTGAATCCGTCCCTGTTGTTACACCCTCCGACAACACACCGACGAGGCATGATGTCTCCAAGGTACGGAAAACAGTCGAAAAAACGGAAAATAACCGAGCTGATTTGACTCGGTGTTTGAGAAAATGGCGGATTGTGTGACGTCATCGCTCCGAGAGCGAATATTAGAAAGGCGCTTAATTCGCCAAAATTCACCCATTTAGAGTTCGGAAATCGGTTAAAAATATATATGGTCTTTTTTTTGCAACATCAAGGTATATATTGACGCTTACATAGGTCTGGTGATAATGTTCCCCTTTAAGTGTGTTGTCTGTCTAATTATAAATAATGCAGATGAGGCGTGTTGGCTGAGTTCTCAACGTTTACTCACAGCGTGCTCATAACCACATTCTAACTGCCAGCATGGCAACATACAACAACACTTCTCAGGGCTACTGCACATGCTCGTCACTCCCGTTGCATGCTGGGTAGTGTAGTTGTTATATTCCCTAGCTCATGACATCACATTAAGAGACACGCTTACGCGCTTAATTCAATACTCGCCGTCATTCCGGGTGGATTAACAAAAGAACTCCAGTCGCTAGATATTGGTGTCAACAGGGCATTCGAAGCTAGACTGCTAACTGCGTGGGAACAGTGGATGACAGAAGGCGAACACACGTTCACCAAGACGGAGACAGCGCCGGACGACATACGCCACTTTCTGCCAGTGGATCGTAAATGCCTGGGCTGATTCAGTCTCAACTGTGGTCCGAGCTTTCAGGAAGGCAAGAATTGTCACTGAACTGCTAGACAGCAGCAGCGACACTGACTCGATTAATGACGACTTCAACAGGCATGTTGGATGCCGTATTCGCCCAACTGTTTAATTCGGACACTGAAGAAGAAGAATTCGAGGGATTCTTGGATGATCAATAACTTCATAAAGTGAGCTTTACATGTTTATTTTGTGTGTTGTGTTGTGTGACATTAACGTTTGAGCAACGTTGAGTTATTGATATATTGTTATTGCTCTGCACTATTTCGAGTGTTACTATATTGTGATTGCACTAACGTTTGATTTACCGTAACACGAGTAAATCAGCTGTTTATTCATTTTGGGAGTGAACAGAGTTGTCAGAACGCTGGTTTGTAATCTATTAATAAAGTTTGACTGACCTATCTGACTGTTTTGTTGACATTCCCTTTAGCGCAGCTACATCTAATGGATGCATAGGTGCGCCTTATAATCCGGTGCGCCTTATATATGAACAAAGTTTTGAAATATGCCATTCATTGAAGGTGCCCCTTATAATCCGGTGCGCCTTATAGTGCGGAAAATACGGTACATATTGTGACCTGAATATTAACCAAATATTAGTAATGTTGTTATTATAAGCGCTAACGCAGACAAAGTATATTTAGCGAGAGAGCTAACTACAGTTGATGCTGCACTGGACTCAAGGAGAGACTCTAATGCAATTATAAAATGAAACTGAAGATGGCAGTAATGCAACATTTGGATGCAAACTGCCGTAAAAAATGTAAAGAAGAAGCTTATGCAGCACGGCAGCATTGAGCTGGCGATGTCTTACTTGCTGCCGTTCTGCTACTGCTGCAACGCGTCTCGGCTCGTAAAAACTATTTTAGATTATTATTAGGGCGATTTAGCCATGAATTTAGAAGTTGTTCATCTGTGACATTCAATGTACACCCGGAGATGGAGACAAACACACTACAACAGAAGACAGTGTCAGACTCAGCAGCAACTTTTTTTTTAACCCTAGGTGTGGATTAAAATAAATATTTATCTTAACAGGAATATATGGGCATCCTATCTGTCGCCTTCACAGTGAGAGCAGACATTGTACAGTAAGTGATTGCTTTATTATGTTTGTAGTTTGTATTTCTTGTTTAGCACTTAGCAATACTGCTACTTGATGCTTAGTGTTTCACAGAGCTTGTAAAACTTGTAGCTCACCCTCCTTATATTCAGGATAAAATATATAATGTTATGGACCATCATTTGTCAAAAAGTCTGCATGATTTGCAATGTTGTTGATGGGGAAGGGATGTGCGGTTCCTACCTCTACATCATGCGATCAAGTGATCCTTGTGAGATTAATACTATTTTGATCATATCTAGTTACTCGCAAACTTTTAAAGTCTTCGATGTCATAAATCAGATATATATGATAATAGTTTCAATATAGAGGCAACTTGTTTTTCCACAGCACTGGTACATTAAGGCAGAACGGAGTTGGTTGTCACACTTTTGACTCTAATATGAATTTGTCATCATCAAAACATCTTTCATACATTAAATTTAAGTTGTTGGTTCTCAAAGAGGTAAGTAACTTAGACACTTTGTGACAACCAACTCCATAAAAAATGACGACATGTGTAAAAAAAACAACAGGAAAAAGCCTACTGTATAAGTGATATGTATATGTGACAACCAACCCCAAAGAGAATATGAACCTCGACTGGAATTTCTTGCAACTGCGTAATAATTTCGCCACATCTAGTGTGTGTGACAAGCATTGGTACTTTAACTTTTAAGTTAGCGAGCTATCGGCCATCTAAACTATAGCTAACAATTGTTTTCTTATTAGGCCATTGCGTAAAAGTGTGATTTTGTTCTTTGACACAATTCAAATTGTGCAACAGCGTCATGCATTGGCATCAATTGAAATCAATTAAATCCGTGCTTGGCCACAGTTTTAACATGTAACATGCTTTTGGAAAAGGAAAACAGACTTTTAGATAAAAACAAATATTGTATTAAGAACAATACATCAGAATGTACTGCAAACAACTACAGTAGTTTTATGAAATACTGTAATAATATCGTACAGCATTTACCTTGGAGAGCGAACTTCTACGGTATCTCATTTGAGGGAATTCCCGATCAAACACACCATCAGCAGCTTTTTCCGTATTTTCATTGATAAATGTCCACAGTTTGGATATTCATTTAAAGTCCTTGGTTGGGGTTATTGACTTATTCTGCTTCAGTATGGTGCAGACAGGCAGTTCTACACTCCAACTGCTTTGCTATGTTTTTGATGATTTATTTCTTTAATTCAAGAATCATCATCCACTTCATCTTTTCAACAGTGTCCTTCACATTCACTTTATTCCTTGTCATGGTTGGAGGAACAAAGTTCTGTCAATCTCTCGTTAACGAGTAAAAACAGATGTTTCGGTCAGATCATACAAGGTTTATTGTGGCGTTTGCTACGTAAAATAGTGGTGGGGATGCTTGTAACCTGAAATTATCTTCCAACGATTAGCCGAGGGGCAGCTCGTATACCAAAAAGACTCGTAAACTGGGGTATCCCAAGGCATCACTGTACTGCGGAGCTGAATATCTACAATTTTATACAAACTGTCAAGTCCTGCTGTAGAGAAGACTATGTAGGTGAGCACAAGTACAGACAGTACTTTTTAGTTGTGGGATAGGAGTGTGAAAACTAACCCCATTCTGCTTTGCGATGACAGCAGCTGCAAACTTTTCACTTTACACATCACATTGTCAGCTTCATATCAGAGTGTCATTTAGGGCTGGGCGATATGGCTGAAAACTGGATCATGATAAGTGTTTTATATCGGTCTGTAATGATAACTATAAATATTTTTTATGACCCATTGAAAATAAGGACCAGAAAAAACATACTTAATCTCTTAAAATGAAGATGCAAAAATAAGGAATTTGTCAAATAAAAAAAATGTTTACTAAAGTGTAACAAAGTAGTGCAAAGTTTGAAAATGTAAACATAGAGAAACCTGAGAAGAACAATTTTCTGCAGGTTTACTACCAGGAAGTTATAGCTGTGCTATAAAGGGTGAGCGCAGCTAAGGCATACTTGCCAACCTTGAGACCTCCGATTTCGGGAGGAGGGGGTGGGGGCGTGGTCGGGGGTGGGGCGGGGCGTGGTTGGGGGCGTGGTTAAGAGGGGAGGAGTATATTGACAGCTAGAATTCACCAAGTCAAGTATTTCATACATATACAGTATATATATATATATATATATATATATATATTGTATATATATATATATATATATATATATATCTACATCCTGAAAATATGCAAACAAAACTGTGTTTAGATAATTGATACTTCAAACTTGCATAAATAAATATTAAGGAATATAACATAATTTGGCTTCTGAGAGTTTCAAAATGTAATGAATAAAATGCTTAAGTTGTTGATAAACAAGCAATTATTTTAATAATTAAATATTTGAGAATATTTGTCCCGGGAGGTTTTCGGGAGAGGCGCTGAATTTCGGGAGTCTCCCGGAAAATTCGGGAGGGTTGGCAAGTATGAGCTAAGGTGGTGTGATATAACCGGTCTTGGTGGGGAAGAGCGCCTTGCATAATTTACAGACCACATTGGTCTGACTACAGTCCGTTTTAAAACATCCAAAAAACTGCCATACTTTCGAGGTGACTTTTCCTCTTTTATCCACTATTTCTTAATTTTTACTTTCTCTTCTCACTCCTTGCAAAGAATCCACCGCGAGACAACAAGATGGCGCAACCAAACGTGATAGTTGATACTGTTACCTGATTGGCTGTTAACGTGTCACTGCCACTGTGTTGCGGTAACTGAGTGCTTTTGTTCGTGCAACCAACCTCTCAACTTCCGGTTTCTTCCGACAAAGAAGAAAAAAAACATTATCGAACGTTTTATCGAACACTTTTTTCATCGATTACGTGTCTATCACAATAAACATTGATGTATCGCCCAGCCCTAGTTTTATCCACACACAATTAAGGCCCATTTTTTGATCTCAATACATAACATTATCACACATTGCGAAAATGTAAGATTTGTAAATACGGTAATAAAACATTTTGGGACACACAACATATTTTGTTTACCGAGCACTTTCTACAGTATATTATGTAAGCTATGAGAAAATAATGTGTTAGTCAAAAAAACATTTTGACATTGATTTTGATATTTGTTGAAAATGTCTAGTCGCAATGTAGAACAGGGGTGTCAAACTCATTTTAGCTCTAGGGCCGCATGGAGGAAAATCTATTCCCACGAGAGCTGGATTGGTAAAATCATGGCATTAAAACTTAAAAATAAAGACAACTTCAGATTGTTTTCTTTGTCTTACTTTGGTCAAAAATAGAACAAGCACATTCTGAAAAATGTTCATATTACAAATAATCTTCTTGGCAAAAAACTTCAAGCTAGTTGAAAATTCTGAGGAAAAAATTGCTGAAGTTTTTAAAAACACCATAAAGAACACAATGACCTTAGACTTTGTCTAAGTGTTTTTACAAAGCCATTAAACTTTAAGCACTTCCTGTTTTGGCAGTTCATCATTAAAAATGTTTGGAAAAGCAACCAATTGTTTCCTCAAACTGCTGCATTGGTGACATCCGCAACTGCCACAACACATTCATTTATCATGATTCAAATATTACAATTATAATATTAAAAAAAACAATTATCATGCACCATAGCCAAAATAAAGGATAACTACAAACTTAAACAATTTGAACATAGCAAATTTAAGCATAAAATGAAATAGAACAAACAGCAATTGTAGAAAGACATTTCTTCAATGGAGTTCAGGGTGCGCATCGTGCATTAAACCAATTGCAAGCGATGCATGGCACTCGAACTAAAAAGATGATTGTCAAGTTGATTTAAGTCTTTGCATTTTACCGTTTCGTTATTATATCCGTTGAGTGGATTAATTAAAATTAAAGAACGCAATGTGTGTCGGTACCGCCGCCATCTGCTACCAACCGCAAGAGGAGCAGCTGATTGCTTTCACCTGCTCTGACTGGAGTAGCGGCAGCCAATCCAGAGGGCGCTTAAACTCAGCTGACACGTCATCTTTAAACAGTGTGATGTGGGTTACACGCGAATTGCAACATCCAGTAGACACATTTAGAACAACAGTTTAATCCGTGGACCGGATTAAACCTGTTCGCGGGCCTGATACAGCCCATGGGGCCGTACGTTTGACAGCCCTGATGTAGAACTATCCCAAGTTGAAGAGATCATAAACACAATATAGACAGAATGAAGTAAAAGTGTGTTGTACCTGTTTCAAGTCCAATGTTATTGTCACATAGTGGTACTTCATTCCATTCTTGATGGAGGGACTTTGCCACCACCGGTTGGTCCCGTCGATGGCGTATTCTATGGGGTGGCGCTCTGTAAACAGACACACGCCCTTCCGATGATCTGTTAACAAGCAATATGCATGTGTTTATCTTACCAAATGGTTTCACGCTGTTCTGGTTGCAGATACGACATTGAGGGTTTCTCACAGGTTGACCTGGCACATGTTCTACGAGCTTACAGAACATATCCGGTTCTGATTGACCACATGTTGCATTGGTTGTTATATCCGCCATCGAAGCCAGGTTCAATACTGCTGGGAACAATCCTGGAATACACAAAACAAAAGGAATTACATACAGTTGTGAATGTTGAACCAGGTTGGAATATCCAAGTATTTAATTGGGATATTTTAATACTACTGCTTAAGTATGTTTAAATAAAACAAAAAAGTATACGTGTATGACTAATTAAGAAGGTTTATCACTTGTTTGGTAGTAGCTGTTCAAACTTCAATAGCGTCCTGTGCAAGAACTCAGGCTGGGCAAAACGACTGAAATTAGTATCACCATATAATTGTATTATATTGGTCAATATCAATAATTAGATATTTATGACCTCTCGAAAATAAGGAACAGGAAAAAAAAAAAGTCCATCCATCCATACATTTTCTACCGCTTGTCCCTTTTTGGGGTCACGGGGGGTGCTGGAGCCTATAATGTATGCAAAAAAATGTATTCAAAATGGACCTTCTTCTGATTAAAATCCCCTCAGCTATCAAGGCAGAAAGGAAATGAAATGTCAACAAAAGCATGGAAAACACTCGTTAAATGTTTTAGAATTGTATCTACATTTATTTATAACCACTTCAAATGAAGGTGCAAAAATAATAATATATGTAAAAAAATATTAAAGTGTAACAAAATAGGGCAAAGTGTGAACATGTTAAACATAGAAAAACCTGAGAAAAACTATTTCCTGCAGGTTTAGTGCCAGGAAGTTCCAGCTGTGTGGTATTAAAAGGTATTACGGTGCTTTGGTACTACGGATTACCAGCACCTTGGTCTGACTTTGGTCTGTTGCAAAAAAAAGAAAAAGAAAAAGTGCCATACTGTCCAGGTGACTTTTCCGGTTTTATCCACAATTTCTTAATTTGTACTGTCTTTTCTCACTCCATGCAAAGAATAAACCACAAGACAACAAGATGGCGCAACCATACGTGATAGTTGATACTGTTACCTGATTGGCTGTTAGCGTGTCACTCAGTGATCACTTCCTGCATTGCTCAGTTAGCGGGTGCCTTGGTTTATGCAACCAACCTTGTTTTGCAACTTCTTTTCACAATAAATAAATAAACAAATAAATACATATATACATATATACACACGTATATATACATATAGAAAGTTTTATCGAACACTTTTTATTGATGTGTGTCTAATGCGATATGTATTTACATTGTTTTATCGCCCTGCAAAAACCCCCTTTGGTTTGCAGTACTGGGGTGCCAGGATATAGAGTTAAATTAAGTTTTGATGGTGAATTTTAAATAATACATTAGTGTATTCAAAATAAAAAATAAGTGTGCACATTCTTTATCAGATTCAATATAATGATGATTTTTGAATTGTAATTTGTTTGAATGCATTTTTAGGGACAGCAATGTCCCTTTGGGACAGAGGACCCTATTGTAATTGTAATGTTTTATTCTTTATTATTATACCGCCGCCTCTTTGAGCTGTAACTTGACCCCTTTAACATGCTTCAAAACTCACCATATTTGACACACACATCAGGACTGGCGAAAATTGCCATCTAATAAAAAAACAACAACCCAAAACTCAAAATTGCGCTCTAGCGCCCCCTAGGAAAAAACAGACAAAACTGCTTGTAACTTCCGGTAGGAATGTCGTAAAGACTTGCAACAAAAACCTCTATGTAGGTCTGACTTAGACCTAGATTTCATACATTGACATCCTTCAGCAAAACTCAACAGGAAGTTGGCAATTCCCCTTTCAAAACAAAAGTTTAGTAAAAACTGTCACTTTTGCCTCTTTGAGCTGTAATTTGACCCCTTAACATTCTTCAAAACTCACCAAACTGGACACACACATCAGGACTGGCAAAAATTGCGATCTAATAAAAAAACCCAACCCCAAAACTCAAAATTGCGCTCTAGTGCCCCCGAGGAAGAAAACGCAGAGACAACTGCTCCTAGGAAGAAAACTCAGACAAAACTGCCTGTAACTTCCTGTAGGAATGTCTTAGAGACATGAAACCTCTATGTAAGTCTCACTTAGACCTACATTTCATATATTGACAACCCCCAGCAAAAATCAACAGGAAGTTTGCAATTCCCCCTTCAAAACAAAAGTTTTGTAAAAACCGGTCACCTTTTTTTTAAACATTATCTCCTCTGAGCGCGTTTGTCGTGTCGGCTTCAAACTAGCACAGGAGAGAGATTGAACCCTTCTGATTAAAAGTTGACCAAAGAGTTTTAATTACTGCTCCGGTTTGGATTTTATGTGCCATCAAAGTCGGTCCCGTCTATCGCTGCTTGCAGCTTAAATTTATAATTGTTTCCCCACTTTCATGTATTTTGATATTTGAGTGCTGTTTTTTTAGATTCAAATTTTATATTTTATTTTTATTTGAAAAGTTTTAGATTTATTCCAGCTGGTGGTGGTTGTTTTAGCTTGTCAATAAAGAGGCCGTTGTTTCATCATTCCCTTGTTATGTTTGTTTGATATACAGTACTGTATAGCACGTCATATTGTGTTCAAAGTCTACAAATCTTCATTAAAATATGGACTTTTGTTGAGGCTGGAACACATTATTCATATTTACAATGTTTCTTATGGAGAAACTTGCTTCACCACACAAACTTTTAAATTTACAAATCCTGTTCAAGGACCAATTAAGTTCAGAAATCGAGGTTCCACAGTAATTTATATTGAACCCATAGTAAAATTGCAATTTCAATGTTATGTGCATTTATAAGAAGAAAGAAGTAAGGTTATAATAAATAAAAATCCTTGTTTATATCAACTATTTTCCCTAAAGTGTGTTTTATTTGATTACTTGATTAATGAACCAATTACTAACCAATAAAATATGAATTACTGCGCACAAATATGAGTCGCCTATTACCGCACTCATGTAGCCCACAGCTAAACCCACCAATGAGTATGACAGTATTTAAACACGGATGTTTCCTGTGTTCACCACCACAATTTACTACATGAAGATAAAATATCAGGGAAAAAGTACAGGAAGCGTCAACATGTGCCTGGTTTCCATTTCCTGCCTGGCAACCATCACACACACATATTAACACATAAGCGCCATGAAACAGCAGATATCCGAGTCTGGACTCAGGCCAAGTTACATGTCAACAGGTGCAAAAGCACAAAACACATGAACAGACATAGAAATAGAGACTCGTTGTCAACAGACAGGATGAACGTGTGAACCAGAAGCAGACAAGTGTGTGTGTGTCCAGATGAGCACAGCTGTATGAGCAGATGTCAACATCGCTGTACTGTGAAGAGCATCCAAGACATCCAAATAATCTTGTACAAGTTCTCACACTCAAATCAATCAAACCCTGTCTCACGCTGCTTCCTAACGATTCTACTGTCGATTTTAGCAATGTGTCATATTAAAGCAACGATAGGACCCTGATATTATTGCTTCAAAATTTGTAAATTGGCCTGTAAAAGTAGAAATGACTCTTTTTTAGGTGATCTATGGCAGAAGTAAGTGCCCCACACTGGGAGGCACCAGCAGAGACAAATGAAGAAAAACAAACCAGTTAAGTCAACTTCCATAATATTTAAAAGATTTGCTGATTAAAAAAAACTCGATTGATTTGTTTTGGTGTCTGTTGGCGTTTTCTTTTAATGGTGAAAAAATGAAAACATTTTTGCAACATGGATTTGGTGCGCCTGGAATGACCGTCTCTGAACACACCTTAGTGTGCTAAAAACGGGTTGTTATGGAGATTGTGCTTCAATATAGCCTAGAAAAGGAGGTGCATGCTGCAGTTGTGTGCTGCATGTTCAACAACGTACTGAAACAGCAGAGGTTGGACCATATGATGCCTTGTATCTGCAGGGAAATTAGTGTCTCCATTATGTGTGAGTGCCATTCACATCAGGACCAGTACAGTACCAATTCCCCGTAACTGGGAATCGATACAGATACTCAAACACCAACGAGAGCAGGATTAGAGTGAACAACATATCGGCCCCGATCGAGAGCGATTTAAAAAAAAAAAAAGTATTTTAAAGCCGCATCGGTCAACATGTGTGACTGTGGCAGTGTCTGTGTGACCGCGACTACACTGCGCAGGATGGGGAGGGAAGGGGTTACAGACACTTTAACACGAACAGGAAAGAGAGGGACGAGAGCGAGAGAAGAGCAAGAGAATATTGGATTTGACCATTTTACCGAAGATGAGTAACAGCAAGAAAAGAAGTAAAGTTTGGACACATCTTAAAGCTTGCACTTTGTAAAATACAACTTTCATATCGAGCAGGCTCCACAAACAACCTGCAATTTCACATGTGATGGCACAGCCAGGTAGACTGAATAGCAGCAACACCTGTCCCCTCAGAAAGAATCTTCTCCAGAACAGGGCAGATCATAACAGAAAGGAGCAACAAGATCATACCCTGAAAGCTGAGGCCATTGTTTTTTTTTTAATGACAATCTTCGCTAAAACCTCACCTGGATGCTGCTTTTTCTTTCTGCACATTTTAAGTTATATTTAGTTGAGTTATGATTAGTTGATTTTTTGTTTTGTTTTTCACTGTATGTGGTTGCACATTTTAAGTTATAGTTTCTTAAATTATGTTTAGTTGGTTTTGTGTTTTTTAACAAATTAAAATGGGTCTTTTTGTTTAAAATGTATTTATGTATTTGCTAGGTTATGTTAAGTTTATTAATAAAGCCATATAAATACTATATGTCGGTGATATATATATATATATTTTACATTAGTTCTTTATTTTACACATAATTTTGTAATTAATTAATTTAAGTGACAAAAAATCTGAGGAGCCACTTGGGAGCCAAAATAGTTTTTAGTGAGCCAAACTAAGAGACAAATATCGGGAATTCCCATCACTGCTCAACAGTACCAATTTTTGTTACTTTCGTGTGTGTTAATAAGTGTTAATGTTTTTTGCACTTCCAAGAGAGATGCAAGTACTGTATAGGCTATTCAGAGTATGTAGAAACTAGAAAGTAATTTTTTTCCCCCCAGTAAGCCGAAAATGTTATGTTACTCACTACGAAGTGTTTATACTGTGAGTATTGTGCTTCTTACACCCAGCTGTGTGACTGTAACATACATCAGCGTTGTAGTTTTCATTACCAAATGTAAAATCGCTAATGCTAATAATAGCCTGTCTATGGCAAATCCAATGTGAATTAGCATCAGTGGCCAAGTGTTACCTACTCAGTGGCCTAGTGGTTAGAGTGTCCGCCCTGAGATCGGTAGGTTGTGAGTTCAAACCCCGGCCGAGTCATACCAAAGACTATAAAAATGGGACCCATTACCTCCCTGCTTGGCACTCAGCATCAAGGGTTGGAATTGGGGGTTAAATCACCAAAAATTATTCCCGGGCGCAGCTCACTGCTCCCCTCACCTCCCAGGGGGTGATCAAGGGTGATGGGTCAAATGCAGAGAATAATTTCGCCACACCTAGTGTGTGTGTGACAATCATTGGTACTTTAACTTTAACTTTAACTTTAAGAGCTGAGCCTTACTTTACGTTCGAGTGTGTTCACCAAACATACTTGCTTTGTGGGCGTTGAAAATCGCAAAATTACTTAGAGGGAGATTGACTCAGTCTGCCCTAGTCTGCTACCGGACGTAACGTCTTGTGCAACAAAAGGTGTCAAACTGTGACACTGTTTGATTTTACGTGAATCTATAGCCGGTAGTACCGACGAAATACCGTTGGTGCCTATAGAAGTACCGAAATTGGTATCCATCCTGGTCTCCATGGTGACAGACAATAAATAGGGCGGTCTGCACCACTTTTGACCTTGTTATCAATTGTACTTTCAGTCTTAGTAAATCATACGCAACACACCCGCATATAGTGCACGCAATTTTATAGTTTGCAAATACTATTAAGTGCTTATTCGGGGTTCGGATGTTGCAATTAGGGCTTTATGGTGACGATTCTGATAACATGTATTAACTATAAATGTTTTAAACATTTATGGTGAGTGCTATTTAAAATGTAACGCTATCAACACCTTTTTTACATTAGTCCCTTATTTATTTTTTAATACAAACAATTGTTTGATCAAAACAAAGCACTTTTGCTCTAAAATCTTTTTGTTTGTAAACATAAAAAAAAAAAAAATATTTTGAGAAAATAAAAGGATAAGCTTGGCTTGCCCTCAGTGTGTAACATGTTAAACGTTATCCTCCAGTGATAATGCTACTTAAGAATCAAGAAATGCCGTTTATTTTCCGTAATGGAGGTGATTATTATGAACTTAGAGGTGCGGCTTCACACTGTGTATGGAGACACATAATTAGTTGCTAGTTGCTTGTCAGCCGGGGGACTAACAATAAATACAGTATCAGCCAGAGGGGATCTGTGTTTGCGATCGGCATTAAAAGGCATTAATCAGCAATGGCTTTCACATTTCCACAAAAATCAGATCAGTGGCACATCCCGACTTTGGAATCTTTTAGTACAGTGGTTCTCAAACTTTATTCACCAAGTACCAATTATTAAAAACAAGGTAGAGGTTTTATTTAACAAGTGCATTTAATATTTTGGCCACTGTAACATTACACACAGTTTGATCAATAACACTGTTTGAATATAGTAAAATAAAACACTGTACTTTAATCAAGTGATTCTTTGGCTTACCACTAATTCTAAAACTGTAGTTTTAGAATCACTGAGTAGATCCGGCCCTCAGTGCATAGTTTGAGGCATTGGACGTGTGTTTCAAAATAAGTTAAACAAAACATTCGTACCATTTGATGAAATAGAAAACAGTAGTCATGCTGTTGGCTCGATATAGTCACTAGAAAATGAGATATTAAAGTAGTGCAGCTCAATCTGCATTAAAGCTAAAAATGTCCTCAAAGATTTCTTTATTACTTTGTGAAAGGAAACAGTGTTTGCTTTTTGCTGTCATGGGAGAAGATGAGTCTTCATATTGTGTGTATGCTCTCCAAAGTGTGTGTATGTGTGTGTGATGGATGTGTTATTGTTGGGTTTTGGGGCTAGATGTAAGCATGATGGAATAAAAAGGAGGTTGAAGAGGACGGGATCATCTCTCTCTGCACCTCCCTCTCCATCTGCCCCTCCATCCTGAGCACTTCAGCGTTACAGGCTGGAGGAAAATATGGAAAGATTGATGAAGACGTCGAGATGGATGGGAAGGATTTTCCGAGAACGACAGAGTGTTGTTTAAAAGGGTCAGGGCCGGGAGAGGGATGAGGGATGAGACGACTATAATTCTCTATCTTCACGCATACGTACACACAAATGGAGGATGTGAATGCATCTACATCTAAAGTCGTGTGCAAGCATAAATGTATGGATAAAAGGAGAAAAACCAAGAATGAATTGAAGAAGCTATATATATATATATATATACATATAAATATACATATATATATATACACATATATACTGTATATATATATATATATATATATATGTATATATATATATGTATATTTATATATATATATATATATACACACATATATATATATACATATATACTGTATATATGTATATATATATATATATATATATATATATATATATATATATACATACATATATATACACACACACGCACACATATATATATATATATATATATATATATATACATATACATACACACATATATACATACATGGTTTCCCGTCGCATTTTGTTGAGAGCCACCGTGGGTGTGGGGAGGGGAGGGGGGGTGGTGCGCAATACAACGTAAACCGTTGGCCAAGCAAAAAGTAACCACAGAACATATATATATATATATATGTATAGTGTTCTACCAAAAAGTAACCACAGAACACTATATATAGTGTTCTGTGGTTACTTTTTGGTAGATCACTATACATATATATATATATATATATATATATATATATATATATATATATATATATATATATATATATATATATATACAGTGTTCTGTGGTTACTTTTTGGTTGGCCAAGCGGACGTGACGACAGGCTGTCCTCACTCAGGTCCGCACGGACCTGGAGGGGGCGTGCCTTAAGCCCGGCTGGAAATCGGTAGAAATTCGGGAGATTGGTTGACCCGGGGAGCGGCACTGAAATTCGGGAGGGTTGGCAAGTATGAGATATTCTCACTTCTTTTCTTTTGTCGAGCACAAGGAAAATAACATTTTAGTTAAATGTAAGTTGTGTCTTGGATCAAAGATCCCATCTACTGCCCAAAACAACAATTCAAATCTGCCTGGTTAGGCTTTGTGTATGTCACGTGTGCCTTCCTTAGGTGAAGCCAGGTTTACAGCTATGTTGTTATTATGCTGTTTGTTACTTATGTATGTTATGTTGCAGCTATTTAAAATAGTTTTGTCAATTTGTTCTGGCCTGAAATAAATTGGCCCTTTGAAACATATCTTTGTCTTTGTGTGTTGTATGTAGACCACATTGCTTAGCAGAGTTCAGTGATGCAAATGCAAGTCAAGTTGATGAACAGATTGTTTTATTCTCCAGTGCAATAACAGTACTGAAATGAAGGCTAATAGGGCATTAATGTGAGCTTTTAAAAAAAAAGAAGAAGAAAAAAAGTAACTAAATAGTTACTTTTCACATTAACGCATTACTTTTTGGTGTAAGTAACTGAGTTAGTAACTGAGTTACTTTTGAAATAAAGTAACTAGTTACTGGTTTTCAGTAACTAACCCAACACTGGTGGTGGAAGAGAGAAGAGCTCTACTTCAGGTATGTGGGCGCTAACTTCATTGCTAGGAAGTAATATTGTTAAAAGGCAGATAGATGTTGTATATCTGGGGCATCAAAACATTTTTATATGAACTGCACTGCGATTACAAATGCTCTCAGATAACCACTTTCAATAATGTGGAATCATATTTTGCCCATTTGTTTTAATATTATCATTGTTTGACAACAGTGTGACAAAAATCATCGACGTCCCATTGGGGTTGTGAGTTTTTCCTTGCCCTTATGTGGGCTCTGTACCGCGGATGTCGTTGTGGCTTGTGCAGCTCTTTGAGACACTTGTGATTTAGGGCTATATAAATAAACATTGATTGATTGATTGAAAAATACTTACTTTGGAATCAGAAGTCAAGATGGCAAGCATATATTAATGTTCATCTGTTTTAGATATATAATAGGGTTGTATTAAAAATGCTTTGAGTAGTTTCTTGTAATAAATATTGAGTTAAGTAAAACTGCAGTTGCATTAAATGGGTTTTTTTCTGTCAAAATTAAAATACCTCGAAGTGCTTTATTGACATATTGTTTCCCGACGTTGTTGAGGGCCATTTGACATGTTGTAAATAACATGTCACTATCTTACACCTGTGCTAAAGTGGGTTTATCCCAAATAATGTATCCATGATTATTGAATGTAATTTTGTAAAAATCCTTATAAAAATGATTTTTTTTTTCACTAGGCAAAACTCAACAGCCACAAGCACGACAGACTAAAACGAAAACTTCCAATCGAGACAAAGTAGCTGAATGCAGTAGAAAAAGACGTCCAGATAAAGAAGAGACTTCTGGACATGATGGAGACATCAGAGAAGCGATCGTCTGAAAATTTAGACAAACTAACATCAAATTACTAAGTCAAAATATTGACTTACTAATAATGACATACCCGCACTCATGAGAGATGCCAAGATTGTCACCCTTTACAAAAATAAGGGCGACAGGAGCAACTGTAACAATTACAGGGGCTTCTCCCTCCTGAATATTGTAGGGAAACTCTATGCCCGTGTCGTGCTTGTGCGCCTTCAGAAACTTGCTGAGCGCGTTTACCCGGAATCTCAATGCGACTTTCGCGCCAAGCGCTCTACAGTGGACATGATATTCTCCCTACGCCAACTTCAGGAGAAATGCAGGGAACAACAGAAGCTCCTGTACATATCCTTCATTGACTAACCAAGGCTTTTGACCTGGTTAGCAGAGAAGGGCTCTTCAGCATCCTACCCAAGATTGGATGCCCTCCAAAGCTCCATAGTCTCATTAGATCTTTTCATGACGACATGAAGGCAACCATCCAGTATGAGGGTAGCATGTCCAACCCATTTGACGTTAAGAGCGGAGTCAAGCAAGGTTGCGTCCTTGCTCCTACCCTTTTCGGCATCTTCTTTGCCCTGCTCATCAAACATGCTTTTGGGACTGCAACAGAAGGGGTATATCTACGTACCAGATCTGACGGCCGACTTTTCAACCTAGCCCGTCTTAAAGCAAGGACCAAAGTACGTGAGACAATCATCCGGGACATGCTCTTTGCTGATGATGCCACCATCATTTTGCACACTTAACAAGAACTACAGTGCCTTATGGACAGATTCTCTCAGGCCTGCAAATACTTCGGGCTTACCATCAGCCTAAAAAAGACCACTGTGCTGAGTCAGGAAGTGGACACTCCACCAGCCATCACAATGGATGAGTACCAACTTGAAGTCGTACACCAATTCACATACCTGGAATCCACGATCAGTGACAATCTGTCCCTCGATGGTGAGATCAACAAACGTATCGGCAAAGCTGCCGCAACCCTAGGGCGCCTCACGACCCGCGTCTGGGAGAACCGGAAGCTGACAACTCCTACCAAAATGGCAGTGTACAACGACTGCATTGTCAGCACTCTTCTCTACGGCAGCGAAACATGGACAACATACTCCAAACAGGAGCGCAAACTGAACACCTTCCACATGCGCTGCCTTCGCCGCATCCTTGGCATCCATTGGAGTGACAAGGTGACGAATGCCCAGGTCCTTGAACGTGCTGGTCTTCCTACCATGTTCACGCTGCTCAGACAACGCAGGCTGTATGGCGAACTTGCCTCTGGCAAGAGATCCGTTGGCCGGCCAAAACTGCGCTTCAAAGATGTCTGCAAGCGGGACATGAAATCCCTGGACATAAACACTGAACATTGGGAAGACGCAGCGGCTGACCGCAGCAAATGGCGCAGTGTCCTTCACAAACAACTGAAGACTGGTGAGGAAAAGATCCATGCCACAGCCAATGAAAAAAGAACCAAGCGGAAGACAAGCACTCCTGCAGTTGCGCCTTCCAGCTACATCTGCAGTAAATGCGGCCGTGTTTGCCTCTCCCGCATCGGACTCATCAGCCACAGCAGGTGTTATCGCTGAGTTCAAACTTGACCTCTGGAATGGCGCAGTTTCAATAGTTGTTACGACTGACTGAGGCCTAATGATATACATGTATAATACACATACACACATATATATATATATATATATATATATATATATATATATATATACACACACACACACACACACACACACACACACACACACACACACACACACACACACACACACACACACACACACACACACACACACACACACACACACACACACACACACACAAACAAAGTCTAATGCTATTTGGAGCTAATGCCATCCTATTTGGGTTCAAGCACAACCAAGGTAAATCCCCGGGCTTTACGATTAAAGCAGGTGATACCATAATGACCAGCAAAGACAAGGTAATTTACCAAGGTTGTATATTGGACAACACTCTCTCGGGTGAAAAAATGGCATTAAAAGCAATCACCAAGATCAATAATAAAACTAGATTTTTGGGCAGGATTTCTGCGTTTATCAACAGGGATACACTTAAGACTCTTGTTGGTGCACTCATACAGTGTCATTTTGACTACGCCTGCACCTCATGGTTCACCAGTATCCCCAAGCCACTAAAAACAAAACTGCAAACTTCCCAAAACAAGCTGGTGAGACTCCTGCACAACCTTCCATACAGGACTCACCTAAGTCAAGCCCACTTTACCAAATTGGGATGGCTTAGAGTTGAGGAAAGAGTACACCAAATTGCAATGTGCCTGGTATTCAAAATACTCACAGAAACTGTCCCCAAGTACCTGTCCAACTATTTCACCAGAGTAAGTGATGCTCACAGGTACTACACTAGAGGGAGTTCCTCAGACCTTGTCCCCCCCCCCCCCCAAATTCAAGACTCTCATGGGAAAAAATGCATTCTACTATTTTGCCACCACACAGTGGAATGCACTACCAACAGACCTTAAAATTCGAACTTCCCTACTAATTTTTTTCAAATCACCTGACATGTATACTGCATATATGTACATAATTTATCAATTTTTTTCACATCATTTTTTATATACATGTTACAGGTTATATATATTTTATTATTGAATGTATCAAATGTGATGAATATTTTTAATGGACCACAATGGAAACAAGCCTTTTGGCTTTTTGTGCCATCCATTTGCCTTTTTAAAGCATTACATAGATTCAATTCTTTAAAATGTCAATAAACTTCTCAATTAATCAATCAATCAAAATGCAGTATATTTGATTTGGTACTTATTTTTCTAATCAGCCTGACCTAAGCCTAAGGATAATGTGTTAAATAAATCATCTGTGATGAAAACATGGTTTCATATCATTTAAAAAGGTTGTAAACTATAAGTAGTTTAAATATAATTATTGAATATGATTAAAATCTAGAGTATCCATCCATCCATCCATCCATTTTCTACCGCTTATCCCTTTCGGGGTCGCGGGGGGTGCTGGAGCCTATCAGCTACAATCGGGCGGAAGGCGGAGTACACCCTGGACAATTCGCCACCTCATCGCAGGGCCAACACAGATAGACAGACAACATTCACACTCACATTCACACACTAGGGCCAATTTAGTGTTGCCAATCAACCTATCCCCAGGTGCATGTTTTTGGAAGAAAAAAAAATCTAGGGTAACATTACTAATTTGGTGTAAATATTTGAGTGGGCTCCGGGCCCCTCTGTGATGGAAACCTTTGACCCCGAGGTTAAGAACTCCTCCCAAGTTGAATGATACTCCTGTAATCCGACAATATCAATTAATATCTAAATATTTTCCTTATTCCCTTTTATTACATAGAAAATGTATAAGTAGTTTATGCTTGAAAATAGCAAAAACTACTACTGGCTTCCTGAGTTTGTTAATAATAAAAACAACAAAAAGATTTTGCGTTAGTAAAAAATATCGATCTGTACTATATGATACTATACTTGGTAAGTGGTATCGTTACTGTCAACATCTGTATCGATCTGCCCAACTTTGTTTACATTTAAGAGCTCGACCTTGTTCTGAATGTGGACCAGAACATCCACATCACCAACAAGGACCTGTACGGGCAACTGCCGAGGCTCAGCAAGAAGGTAACAGCTAGCAGGATGAGGCTTGCCGGACACTGCCACAGACATCGGGAGCTCCTAGCCAGCAAGCATGGGCATTGATCGCGAGGACGTCCCGCGCTAACGTACGTGGACATCCTGAAGAAAGATGCGGGAGCTGAAAGCTCTACGGAGCTGGCCGAGTGTATGGACAACCGGAACGATTGGGGACTCCGATGGAAGCTGGTCTGAGGACGACTGAGAGAGACCTTAGCGGTTAGCAATGCTTAGTTGTATCCTCCTACTGTGTGTAGCGCAACATGTTTAGCTAGTCTTCCAGTGTGGAGGACTATGAGACTATAATGGTAAGAAACACAGTTTATTTGCCGCCATGGAGGCGAGAATTAGCGATCCATAAGCTGCATTGTGAAAGGACATTAGCCGCTAGCATATTTGCGAGACACAGCTAGAATATGTCATCAACATGCATTATCACGATATGACGGTTCTAATAAAAGTTCTTAGTCTGTCAGAGATACATAATTTACATCATATAGCGCACAACCTCGGTATACAGTGTTCTTTCGATTATCATTCATCCCTTGCTAGGTGAATTTACACAATTTATTTCGTAATTTATATGAATATTAAATGCATTTTAAGTCTTTATAAACCCTCCACATAGCGTTCCCACACATTTATAAACACTTCCTATGATCTTAAAACACTGACTTCATATTAACATGAAACTTCAATGGGTACTTAAATCTCAAACGTACTCAATGGTACTTTGAAAACCGCGATGCATTGAGACCACAAACCGCATTGAACCGCAAATAGGTGAGGGAACGCTGTCTTTGCGATTCTTTAGGGTTCAAAGGGGCACCTGATATCGCAAGGCATTGTCGGGCTGGGAAGCCATTGTTGCTGGACAAAGTTTTTGTTTACATGGCTGTACTCAACCAGCGGTATAGTTGAGAGAAAGCAACAAACTGGATTTAAATTGATCGTACCAAAAAAATCAAGGCACTGTACCGAAACAAACTGGACCCTGTTACAAAAAGATAGCATAATTGGTGGAATTGATCCATTGAGCACATCCAATAAAACGAGATTTGAGCAAGCTGCCGAAAGCGTCCTTGTGTCTCGATTGTTAACAGTCATTTTTTGTACAAGCAAAACTTTCCGGAACGCGAAGTCGGTGAAGGCTCACGTATAAACCAACTTTAGGTGTATGCAAGACCTCAAGATTTTACATCAGAAAGAGAAGGCTGTTGTCCGTTCAGAGGTAAGTCAACAGGACTTGTCACTGTGTGGTGTCTCCTGGAGAAATTTGGAGAAAAACAATAAACAATTTTGCCTTCGATAGTTTCAACTCCAAATTGTATGACATTAGGGCATTCAACTTAAGTTATCTTCTTCCCACTCCCAAGTTATCTTCTTCCCACTCCCTTTCAGGCAAAACTGGACAATCATGCATTACATACTATACATTACCTTTTGCACTATATTAATTCATATTATTATGTGTTGCCAACTTTGTACTTTTTTATGTCAATGCCTGAAATAAATAAATAAATGAAAATGAAAATGAATGAAAACTTTGAAGTTCCCACTGCCATATTTATTGCTATCTGCACATTATTTTCACACTCAAACAATAACAATTTCCCATTGGGGTTAACCTCCAACTTTGCACCTATTTTGGCAACAATAGCTGCCTAGGACACTGATCTGTGAAACAGCAACAGAGAGACCAAAAATAATTTCCTGTTCGGAAAGGACAAGACAATCACCTCAAGATCCTCGGCTAGATAACGCGGAGCTTAAAGACAACACAGCATTATCTGAATAAATAGATGGTGCATCAAGGATTATAGTTAGAACAAAAGTTTCAACAATTTACCTGCTTAATTAAATGATGCTCTTGATAAAGTGTGGTGTTGTCCTTACAAGGGTCAGATAATTTAATAAGATCGTAAAACAGAAAAAAAGTTCTGTAATAAAAAATGAAGACCCGAGCCAATATGATGGAATCGTTTAATATTCATGTACCCACGCAGAGATATGTACAAACATACAGCGTGGCCTCTCTGATCTCTGCCTATCATACGCATGTTCCTCGCCAGAGTGCAAATATCCAGATCATTTGGACAGGATCCTAACTGGGGCGCAGGGGAGGCAGATGAATGTAAACAAAGCTGGAGAGCAAAGTAATTTGCATGAGATCGAGGAACTGCTGTCAGTAACAAACTTAACATTAGCCCTTTTTTTCCCCAATGTGGTCTCTGGAGAGTTTCAGGAAAATCCGACATAGCCGAATAAACTTAGGGAGTCATGGCAGGCTTTTTTTTTTTGATGATTGAGCGAAAATGTGCAAAAAAAATGTGTCGATCTCGGGATAAATATGTGTGGTGTACAGCATAGATGCGTACTTTGATGTTCGGTTTATTAAAGGAGTTATTTAAACGGTGTAGCATTGCATAGCGCAGTTATTGTTATCAAAATTCCCTGTTGTAGACACCTCCATGTCAAATTCTGAGTTCCATTTGTGCTGGAAGGTCAGAATTCCTGAGTTCCTAGTTGGAAATTTGAACCGCGGGTCAGATTTTCTATACAGAAAGTCAAGGGATCGCCACTACCACTTGGCTTTCAAAGATGGATGCTTTGAGTGTTAACAAAAATAAAAACTCCTGTAATATCCCTTGTTAGCATTTCTGACTTCAGATGTCGATCAGTGTTAATTTTGTTGACTATATTTTTCGTCTTAGTTATCGTCAACCTATTTTTCCATAACGAATTACAACAATTGCACGTTGACAAAAACAATGACGAAATTTATAATTTAGTCAACGAATAGAAATGGGATGAAAATGCTGACAGAGAAGAAATCCAATCATATTTAATTTCGACCTTTAGCATGTCGGACAGTAGAATGTGGGAAAAGGGCCAGAGGATAAACCAGTGAGGGGTCCAATCAGAACTAATGTCTTTACAAGGCAAGGTGTTTTCATTTTTTACTGGGAAAACACATATTGTAGTATTGTAACAATAAACTGTAATAATGATGATGACCGTGTCAAAATTCGCTACGGTTAGTGTTAGCCTTTTAATTTAAAATTTTTTTTTTTTAAAAACAAGATTGACAACTGTACTTTGATGAACTCACAGACTGACTGGTGCCACCTTGCTATCTTAAATGCTAACATGAAAACATTAGCCTCTTTCCACACTAAGAACAACATACCCTGATCCAAACTTATAAACACATTACTGTCTGAGCAAATAACATATTCAATTATGCACATTGAACCTGTGCTCTCTTAGCACGGAATTATGATGATGATTAAATGATCTTTCCTCAGAGGAATACGAGATGGAGGTGTTTCTGTGGTGCGTCCGAGTACCGCTGAACAGAGTAGGACAACAAAACGCCCGCCAGAATAAATAAATAATAATAGATTCGATTTATTACGCAATTTTGATTTAAATAAATCTTAAATTGCTGCAGTACAAACCAATATTTAAAATAATAGAAGCTTAGCCAATAAAACAGATAAAATAAGAGACTGAAGCATAAGAAACACAATACATGCTAAGTAGTGGGTTTTCAAACATTGTGTCTATTTTAGTTATGTGGTCAAAATATTTCAGTGTGTGTATAAGTAATTTTTGAGCACATTCAACAATACCACGAAATAAATAACCGTGATCATTTTGGTCAGGATAACCGTAATATGAAATTCTAATATCGTTACATCCCTACTGTATTGTTGCACACCTCAATATAATATGTCTTCTATATCTGGAAGAAAGAAACAACATATTTATGCACTGTCTGCAGGCTAACCAGCCAGACATCTACACAACAGTAAGTAGGCCAGAGCTAATATTTCAAAAGTATTCCTACTGTTCTGAATTACTGTTACTATTTAAGACGATAGCGCAGGAGTTCGACCGCTTACTCTACCACTAATTTTGTCCGCCAATTTAATAAGCTAAGATACCAGTACAGTGCGTTTTAATCGATGTCCTCGGCACACTGGTCAGTTAATTGCACAACTTAACGATCCAAAAGAGAAGATTTGTCATTTTTCAAGCTAACATACAAAGAAAGACATTTGTGAGATATATACCCGTTCTAGTTTTACAAAACTGGTTGCTGTATTTAAACGGGGACAGTGGTCAAGACGCCAATTTTGCACACAGTGTGGTTAAACTACTTTGTTTCTTCATAGGACCATTTTAGTCATATAATATTCAAATGCGTAATTTCAAGGTTAGTGTGAAATGTACCTTCACAAAAGTTATTTCAAGACAACTTCAAAAATGTGTTATACTTTATTATTTTTGGTTGACAAAATTTACTGGAATTTTAGTTGACTAAAACTAGTAGATGACTAAAATATGAGTAAAACTAAAATACATTGTCACCAAAAGACTATGACTAAAACTAAATTAAAAATGGCTGTCAAAATTAACACTGATGTTTATAAATGGTAATGTTACTGTTAAAATGTTACCAAAAGTGCATTAACAAAGTATTGGGCAAAGGCTGTGAATACTTATGTACATGAGATCTTTTATCTTTAACAAATTTGCTATTTAAAAAAAAAAGAAAAATCTTTCTAGGTTGTAATTATGGGGTATTGTCTGTAGAATTTTGAGGACAAAAAATTATTATTCCATTCTGGAATAAGGCTGTGACATGAAATGTGGAAGAAGTCAAACACTGTGAATACCTTCTGGAAGCAATTCTTATAATGTCCAAAAACTCCTGTGTGTACTGATCATGGGTTTAACGGCGGTTGATCCACTAGTGAGATTGTTTGGGTGATACGAAAAAATTGGATAAAAATTCTATTACTAACCTTTCACCATTGCAATACAGGCACATGTCTATTTTCCACTAATAGGAAGTGACCTGTAAGACACCTCCTAAAAGTAATACTCCTCAATGCAGCATCTCCAAATTTGCCACATTATATTTGGTCATATTTCTAGATATGCTGACTTGCGGTGATAATGTATTACCATTCAAACCCAGGAGATAATTACATCAGCAACAACATTTCCAGGCACGAGTAGCACAAACACGTATTAACAAATCAACGACATAATCTAACAATCTGCTTTAAAAGATTAAGAGCACAACATATGCAGAACATAACAAAAAAAAAAGCACCCAAGCAATATGCTTATAATATAAATAAACTATTTGGTGCAGCCAACAGATGCTTATTATATATCAGAATATGAAAAACAACACTAAAAACTCATATTGTGTCTGAAGCAGAGAAGCTGCTTTTGGCTGTAACATAAAACATCCCGTCGCTTCATTAAATCCCTGCAGCCAACTGAACACAGCACGACTCATTAATATTGCGCATCATTGCTGCATTTATTCCTTTATAACTAGCTTTGCATGTTTTATTCATGAGGTGTAATAAGGTACAAATACAGTGCGAGAACAGCTGGTAAAATCAGATTAGAGTCATGATCTAAAAGGTTCAGAAAATAGATAAAAGCCTCAATTTAAAAACTACCGCCCCCTCGAAAAAATATGTTTTTTTTCATTTACTTTGACACAAGAAATGGAAAATTAGAAGGGGTGCAATCGCACAATGCGTGCCATAGACTGTTGTCTTGTGTTTTCAGACTGGGCCAGTGAACTTTGAACTGTACAATTAGGTGACTATTGTCTATATTGCATCATATTTTACTAATGATTGAATGCAGGGCTGTAACTAGGATTTGACAAATACCGAGGTCAAAAATTGGTTTTCCAAGAGAAGTTTTGAAAGGCTGAAATCATGGGTATCCCAGCACAATATAAATAATGTCCTGTGGTGTCCCTCAGGGCTCGATTCTTGGACCAATCCTGTTTTCAGTACACATCCTGCCCATGCAACACATTTAAAAAATATAATACATCATATGATCTTAATGCTGATGATACACAAATTGAAATGACACATGTTTAAAATTACTTTTAAATAGTCTTGAGGACAAAAGTAAACCAGAATGCTCAGTCCAGTGACCAGGTCCCCCTGATGCCTTATTTTGAGCCCACAGTCACAAATTTTGGTTTTAAGTTGGACAATGTTTTTAGTTTTTAACAGCGGTTGTACGCTCCAGTTTTTATCATATAAGACTTTTAGCAAAAATGTAATCAGTTTTATCTTTTTACAACTTTGAGCGGGTAATCCATGCTTATATTTCATCATATTTGGACTACTGCAACTTCCTCTATATGTTGGTATGAACCAGGCCTCAATTGCTCCATTGCAGTTAGTCCAAAATACTGCTGCTCGCCTTTTAACTGGCACTAAAAAACATGAGCACAGTACCCTCATTTTAGAATTAATATTGAACTGTTATTGTTTGTTTTTAAATCTCTTAGCGCCACAATATGTCAGACCTTTTGAAAATCTACACCTCCACAAAGTCTCTGAGGTCAGCTGATCGATTTCTTCTTGTCGTCCCAAAAACATGATTAAAACCCAGGGAGGATCGTGCATTTTCTGCTGTGGCTACAAAAGTCCAAAAAATATTTAAACCAGCATGAGAGTTGTGTAATTTTAGTTTATATTATTACCCGGCTGGCCTGGGAACGCCTCGGGATCCCCCGGAAAGAGCTGGACGAAGTGGCTGGGGAGAGGGAAGTCTTGGCTTCCCTGCTTAGGCTGCTGCCCCCGCGACCCGACCTCGGATAAGCGGAAGAAGATAGATGGATGGATGGATAGTTTATATTATTTTCTTTTATGTATTTTGTGTATTCTACTTTTAGTTAAATGTTTTTAGTTTGTTTTTTTTACAATTTTCCTGCTTTTAAAAGTGTGTTTTAACTCTTGTGCAGCATTTTGTGAAAATGTCATTGTTTTTTGAAATGTGCTATATAATTAAAGTGGATTGGAACAAGAACTTTCATTGAAGTAGAACTAACACGTGTAATATTATCTAACATATTTGACAAACTGCATGATTTTGTAACAGTCCACTTTTGTTATTAATATGCCGAAGTTTAGTTTATTAAATCATTTTGACATCATTAAAACATAAATTTAAAAAACATAACAAAATTTCTATCACGGCCGGAATTCGAACTGAAGACATTCTGCTTTGCAAAGCAAGTATTAATGACGCTCGCCACGGAGCCACCGGAAGTGTAAACGGAAATGTGCGTTTATATTCTAATCAGTGACAGAACACGAGGTGGCCAGGAATACATTTGGGTTGTCATTCAATAATTTACATTTTAATGTGTTTCTTCCCGCAAAACACCCCCACCCACTGAGCGCCAGTTCTGCATTTAGGGCGGGCCGGCACCTGACAACGTTATTATACCGACAGCGTTTCACATCATTTTCATTCAGATGAAACCAACATTAGTTACGTCAGTATGATTTAATGTTAACGTTATGTTTACAGCACATTTCGGGTCAAATAATGTTTAAAGTAAACGTGGACTTCATGGTGTTACGTCGTTGGAGTGACCAAAGATCGTATATTGAGAGAAGATGTTGTACAGCGCACACAACATCCTAGACAAAGTATATTTGCAGTCTGTCATGTCATCTTCTTTTTGTCACTTAAAAAAATACAGAGGACATGACCTCGGTGTCCTGAATGGTGGTTACGACCATGCTTGGATGCAATGTCAGGCCAACATGGCTACCAATAAAAGCTATAATTTGGCCATCATTGACCATCTTTATGTGAGGCAAGAACACACGCTGGCCTCTCTTTTCTGTGTATTCTAAATAGTGAAGAGGGTTAAAAAACAGTTAATCAGTATTTATCTATTCCACATAAAAAATCCCCTCAAACAACGCTTCATTTACATGCTGTGACCTGTAAATGAACCAAACTATGGCACAGTCCTCCATCTCTTGGGGGGGAACATGACCCTGGGAACATACTTTATCAGTATCATGCTTGAAACCTTGCTTCGAAAATGTGCTCATGGTAGCCATTAATCTGGACTTCCTCATTTTTATTTATAAGAAAAACATTTATTAATTTTTGTTTTGTTGAATTTAGACAAGCGGTAGAAAATGGATGGATGAATTTAATATTATTTATTTAATTACTTTTTGGAGTATGAAATGGGTCAAGTCGGCCCAACATTTTTTTTAAAGCAAAGTATGCACTTTGTTTTTTTGTCTGTAAGAGAAAATATTCAATGTTAAAAATTGTATTATTTGTTATAAGTTGATCTATATATATATATATATTTTTTTTCTTTAAAGGTAATAAGGATACAGTTTAATGCAGAGGTGTACTTATAACAATTTTATAGAGTAATGACACTATAGTCATGGCGGAGAGTCACGGAATGTGTTCTTCTTCCTAGGGGGGGCGTAACAGAAAATAATTGTGAAGCCCTGCTACAGTATAGCGACGCTGTTACTGTAGGTGCTAAAACCGAGGAACTACTTTTTTACTATAATGACAAAAGCCTTGCTTTTACTCACAATACAATGCAATCCATCCATCCATCCATTTTCTACCGCTTATTCCCTTCGGGGTCGCGGTGGGCGCTAGAGCCTATCTCAGCTACAATCGGGCGGAAGGCGGGGTACACCCTGGACAAGTCGCCACCTCCTCGCAGGGACAACACAGATAGACAGACAACATTCACACACTAGGGCCAATTTAGTGTTGCCAATCAACCTATCCCCAGGTGCATGTCTTTGGAGGTGGGAGGAAGCCGGAGTACCCGGAGGGAACCCACGCAGCCACGGGGAGAACATGCAAACTCCACAAAAACATTCATATAAAAAGGTACTACGAACCAAATACACAACCAAATTATCTGTAAAATATTAGTCCCCTTCTGGATTTGTTTGTTCATGGCAAGCTAGACTACGTATACAGATGTGATATCAATCTCATGTGCTGTGTGCGTCAGAATCAACATCATGAGGACTCACTCGATAGACAGTCGGCACAATTTCTTAAGTCATGCCTGCGCGGACTCTTTTTGCAGCCGTCTTCTCCAATGTTTCACCTTCTTTTCTTGCCTGCTCAGCTTCTATAACCAGTAGGTTTTCTTCTGTATATTCGGGATAAAAAAAGAGTAGGTTCTGGATCCATATTTGCCCCAAAGTAGTCGTCGTTTCTCGCAAAGTCTGCCATGACTAGTGGTAGCAAACACAAAAACGCACTCTTTTTGTTGACGCAAGTAGCATTCGTTGCGATGCGCCTAGGAAGGAAGTTATTGTAATACTTAAAATGACCAAAATACTTGATATACTACAAGGTATCACAAATGTGCCTGTTACTACATTATATACACACTGTACATACTGTCAGCATGTACAGTATATTTTTAGAGGGCTTTATAGATTAAATAAATTAATCCGGCATTGTTAGCCGCCTCTTGCTAGCAGTTTTTCACCATTAAAGGCACAGGAAAGAAAAAGACATGTTCTTGTCTCACATAGGGCTGGGCGATATATCGAGTTTGTAAGATATATCGATATATTTTTAAACAAAATATGAATTAAGAAAATATTGTAATATCGATAGAACTTATTTCACGTTAAAACGACCAAACACCGCTTACCGTATTTTTCGGATTATAAGTCGCAGTTTTTTTCATAGTTTGGCCGTGGGTGCGACATATACTCCGGAGCGACTTATGTGTGAAATTATTAACACATTACTGTAAAATATCAAATATTATTATTTATCTCATTCGCGTAAGAGACGAAGCAAATGTCAGAAATCGTCACACACGTCAACCAATAAGAATTCAGCGGGGGCGGATCATGGCAGAAGTGCATTGTGGGTCATTGGATGCTAACTGCTGCTACGTCCGTAGCTATTAAAATGGATTATTTCAACATTGGCGGTAACTTATAAAAACTGAGAAGGGCTGAACAAAAATGGCACCGAAAAGGAAATCATATACTGCAGATTACAAGCTGGACGTAGTGAAATATGCAGCAGAAAACGGCGATCGAGCAGCAGAAAGAAAGGACGCCAGCGGCGCATACCATGAGCGACAACGAGGAAGAAGATTTCATGGGATTTAGCGATTAGGAGTGACAGATTGTTTGGTAAACGTATAGCATGTTCTATATGTTATAGTTATTTGAATGACTCTTACCATAATATGTTACGTTAACATACCAGGCACGTTCTCAGTTGGTTATTTATGCCTCATATAACGTACACTTATTCAGCCTGTTGTTCACTATTCTTTATTTATTTTAAATTGCCTTTCAAATGTCTATTCTTGGTGTTGGGTTTTATCAAATAAATTTCCCCCAAAAATGCGACTTATACTCCAGTGCGACTTATATGTTTTTTTCCTTCTTTATTATGCATTTTCGGCTGGTGCGACGTATACTCCGGAGCGACTAATAATCCGAAAAATACGGTATTTGTTGTGTTCCTTGTTCTCCCCCGCTTCCCACTCCCTCTCAACATCCATGGGGTACTAAACCCCTCCCCTTCCTCCTTCCAAGACGTGCTTGCATGTAAAAGAACATCCATGATTGGTTGGTTGTTTACTATGACGAGTGACGATTGGTTGACATTAGGGCAAAATATTAGGAAAAGGCCAATCAGAGGCAAGATAGGGCGGGTCATCGACCCAGGAAGAGAAATTACAAGAGACATGCCAAATGACCACGAGAGAGTCGTAGAAGTGAAGAGAAATTTTGACGCGGGCGATTTATATATTTAAAAAACTAGTGGAAGATGGCAGAGTGATTCTCTTCCTTAGATTTTTCTTTTTTCGACGTCGTAGACGATGTCTAGGAAACCCACAATGCGTCTACTTGGCTACATTTGGACAAATGTATGCGTCTGGATAAAACATTCATTTGAGTTGTTTACCATGTAAGCCCAAATGAAAACTGTTCTCCAGTTGCCAAGCCGGGCATATTTCGCACGAGAAATGCTGCCAAAAATGTATGGCGAAGTGAGGAAGATCATAGCCGCACAATTAAGTCAAGTCACTTACTTGGCTGACCAGAACCGTACGTGTGTGACAGTCCATTACATCGTCCACTGGGAATTAAAAAGTGCCTGCCTGCAAATGTATTTTGTTTGATACATTTTGTAAGTATTTGCACAGCTATGTTATTTATTTTACCTAGAAATAATATTTTTCTATTTTATTTATGTTATGTAATTCTGTGCAACTTAAACAGTTTCTTTTCTGTGCTATTATTTCCCATCTTGACTAACTGGGTTAATAAAAGTGTTTACAGTAGAGTTGTCATTCACTTCAATTTCAGTGAATCTCGCTAAAAAATGAATATCCTTATATGTATATTTTCACCAAAAAATATATCGAGATATATATCGAATATTGAGTTTAAAATATATCGAGATATACTTTTTCTTCCATATGGCCCAGCCCTAGTCTCACATAAGGATTGTGAATGATGGGCACAAATGATTTATTATTATTATAATTTTGTTTTTAGAACTGTCACCGCTAGTTGGCACGACGAATGACAGTGAACCCTGCGAGATCCAACCAAAACGTCTGATGTCTCACTTCAAAGCACGTTAGCTAATAGCGAAAAAGACAGGACCTATTTATTCCAACCATTGGAAAGAAGAAATTAAAGAGAGTACTGAAAAAAAGAAATGTATAGCACTTTAAAATCATCATCACACTAAAGCAGAACGTGTCGATAAAGGAAGCCAACGTGTTCAAATATCGAAAACACCTACATTTAACTATGAAACATGGAGAAGCTGCTGATGGTGTGTTTGACGGCAAAGCACCTCGCAGGACATACTACAGAAGTCTCTCCAAGGTAAATGCTGTATATTATCATTGTATCATAAAACTACTGTAGTTGTTTCTACTACATTGCAATGTTTTTCACACAATATTCATTATCTAGAGTTTGTTTTTCCTACGAAAAATGTTATATGTTGAAATTGTGCCGTTTTTGGGGCACCCTGATGGATTAATTTGACTTGAATTCAGTTCATTGGAGTATTTTGCGTTATGATCTTCACAATCACAGAACCAATTAAAGTCGTAAGTGGAGGTACCACTGTATGCATATGGGGAAAGTTCTAAATGAGCCAAACATTTTGTTGCTTAGGTTCAAAACTCTAGGAAAATATGATATTATCACCCAAGGACCTGGCCAAATTGGGGCCCTAAAAATAATTTTATTAGAAGACCACACCCTTTCCCCGATTACACAAAATGCCACCCTTTAAGTGAAACAGTTATGGAGGTTGATTTGTGTCTTTATTACAAAGGGGTTTTGACACTGAATTCATGTAACTGAATTGTTTTGCGCTTGAATTTTGTGAACTGTTTTTTTTTTTCAACAAATTATGCTGGAAAAAAAATGTTTGCAAAATGCATGTGTTAAAAATTCAGTGTTTTAAAATCCAGTGTATGAAATTTCAGTCCTGAAAAATTCAGGGTCGAAAAATTTGCTGGTTCTGAAGGAGCAAATTTTTTTTTACAATGAATTTTTTTGCACTGAATTTTCATACACTGCATTTTTTTGCACTGAATATTAATACACGGATTTATTTATTTTTTAACAATGAATTTGTATCAAAAAAAAGCTTTTGTAATTAAATACAAATTAACCTCCATAAACAGTTTTAATACTTTATAAATCAAACTTACATTCCATGTAATGCATGTTTTGTACTAAAGAAAAAGGGAAATAAATTATTCAATGATTATTTTCTAACAAATTAAAATTTGCTAACTTTCCTGATCCGAGTTCAAACCTACTAGAGATTCCCTAAAATACCAGCACTAATGCCACAGGGTACAATGAGACAAAACCGACCTTATATTCTTAACAGTGACAGAGCAGGAAGGAGCTCGGAATACATTTGTGGTAAAATGTCATATGCAACACGGGGCCCTCCACGGATGGAGGGGCGGCCTGATATTACCTTAAAGTGGCGTGTGGAGAAGAAGGCCTCACAGTATTGTAATCTAAATAAACCATGTTATAATGGCTTCATACATAAAATCAACAATACATAACATGTCTGTCAAATCAAAGTCTGCAAAGTGTGCAAAAAGATGTCGATTTATACTTGTGTTTATTATTGTATTGCACATAGCGGTCACTACCTCGAAGGCTTTTAGGAGGAATAAAAACTAAGTCAACATCCTCCTCTCTCTATGACTTCCTGCCACGGCATCGCTCCCAAGTACGAAAAGAAGCTCCAAAATGAAAACCTACAGCCTTCCTTGAAATTGGGACATGAATTATTTATCAAACAAACATAATAGAGGCAGAGAGCACATGTGAAAGAGTGCTGGAATGAGTGTGGGCGGATCAGAAAGGTCAGGATATTTCCCTCTCCCTCTTCCCCTCCATGTTTTTTTTTCATCCCCAATTACACTCCATTCCATTGACTCACAATGACACAACATGTCTCTCTTATTGCGCTCTACCGTTCCACGTTAGGACCTGACCACCACAGCAATGAAGGAACAGCTCAGGTGAACGAGCATCAAAGGAATGACTGTGTGGTTGCTTTGCTTTTAATATTTATTTATTTATTTTTTTATATTGGAAAAAAAATGATTGCTACCACCTTAGAAAACATAATGACCAATGTTGAAATACAGTAAAATAGTCGGCCTAAGTAGTCATTAAAAACAAGGTTGTGTGTTTGAATATTGGAAGACAAAACACTGTTTGAATAATGAATCAAATACAATCAATTGCACATAAAAGTTAAAATAAACACTGTACTAAAATATAAAAATACAGTTTTACACAGTAAGATGGTTCGGTTTGTGTCTTAATTGTTTAAATTGCAGTGGACTACGGCCCACAGTAGTCAGATTTTAACAATATCCATTGAAGGCTGTCGAACCTCATTACAATATTTAATTAAGTGACTCTTTGGCGTACGACTAGAAGGAGCCTGCGTACCGCTAGTATCATAGTTTGAGAATCACTGCTACAAGCCCTTGGTGTCCAAAGTGCATCCCAGGGGCCATTTACAAACTGCAGCTGTTTGTTATACTCTAAACCAGTGATCCCCAACCACCGGGCCGCGGCCCAGTACCGGTCTGTGGATCGATTGGACCGGGCCGCACAAGAAATTAAAAAAAAAAAAATTAAAAAATGTTGTTTATTTTTTTTATTAAATCAACATAAAAAGCACAAGATACACTTACAATTAGTGCACCAACCCAAAAAACCTCCCTCCCCCATTTACACTCATTCACACTCATTCGCACAAAAGGGTTGTTTCTTTCTGTTATTAATATTTCTACATTATATATCAATATAGATCAATACAGTCTGCAGGGATACAGTCCGTAAGCACACATGATTGTATTTTTTAATGACAAAAAAAAAAAAAAACCATACATCCCCCCACCCCCACTGCTCTGAACGACACAAAATAAACGCATCCCGGATGAACACATTGCGCAAAAAAACCCCAATTATTATTATTAGCCATTTTGCATGTTTGGTTTAGGAGTTTTGTTTAAATAACTGTCATATTGATTGTGACCGTTATACTGTCATATTGAGTAAAAAACATTTTTTTGTATTTGCAAACCTTACAAAAGCATCTGATTCTAGTAAAACTCCCAAAGATACATTATTTCAGGCATTATTAGCCATTTTGCATGTTTGATTTTGGAGTTATTTTTATATAACTTTCCTATTTAGTATGACAGTTACACTGTCATATTGAGTAAATACTAATTTTTGTGTTTGCAAACCTTACAAAAGCATATGTTGCTAGTAAAACTCACAAATATACATTATTTCAGGAATTATTAGCCATTTTGCATGTTTGATTTTGGAGTTATTTTTATATAACTTTCATATTTAGTATGGCAGTTATACTGTCATATTGAGTAAACCACTATTTTTTGTGTTTGCAAACCTTGCAAAAGCATATGTTTCTAGTAAAACTCACAAAGATACATTATTTCAGGCATTATTAGCCATTCTTCATGTTTGGTTTAGGAGTTGTGTTTAAATAACTGTCATATTGAGTGTGACAGTTATACGGTTATATTGAGTAAAAAACACTTTTGTATTTGCAAACCTTACAAAAGCACCTGATTCTAGTAAAACTCACATAAATACAAAAATACAGGCATTATTAGACATATTGCATGTTTGGTTTTGGAGTTTTGTTTATATAACTTTCACATTTAGTATGACAGTTTTACTGTCATATTGAGTAAAAAACAAATTTTTGTGTCTGTAAACCTAACAAAAGCATATGTTTCTAGTAAAACTCACAAAGATACATTATTTCAGGCATTATTAGCCATTTTGCATGTTCGGTTTTGGAGTTATGTTTATATAACTTTTATATTTACTATGTCAAATTGAGTAAAAAGAAATTAAGGAAAAGAAAGTTAACCAGCCAAAACACAATATACTTTCTTGGCAGAGGAAACATCATATTTTGTTCTGGCTTCATAAGAGCCATATTATTTGTATTTGTCTGTATGAATATATTTAATGTTCTGCAATTCAATTTGTCAAAGTCTTAGAATGTTTTTTAATAAATGTAAATTTGTTGATCAGTTATGTTCACTTCCCGTTTATGTGACGTCACGCAAGTTCGCTTCCGGTTGAACGGAGTCCGTGTCCGCCTGTTTCAACCAGACACAGTGGAGTTTTTATCAATCACTTTGTGCAAAGACAACACAGCCTTTATGTTCAATCTGAATACTGTATCTTGGTTGTTTGGACAGCAACGTGTTTGTATAAATTTGGATTGGAAAATGGCCTCTCTCAATGAGGAAAGATATTGTCACTTGTTTACATGTTAGCATCAAAGCTAGCTAGCAAGCTAACGCTAGTTGGTCTAAATAACTATCAACTTGTGGTTAGGGCTGGGCGATATGGACGAAAAAGTATATCTCGATATATTTTTACTTAAACTCGATATTCGATATATATCTCTGTATATTGGCCCTGCGATGAGGTGGCGACTTGTCCAGGGTGTACCCCGCCTTCCGCCCGATTGTAGCTGAGATAGGCTCCAGCGCCTCCCCGCGACCCCGAAGGGAATAAGCGGTAGAAATGGATGGATGGATCTCTGTATATTTTCCGGTGAAAGTATACATAAAGATATTCATTTTTGAGTGAGATTCACTGAAATTTAAGTGAATGACAACTGTACTGTAAACAGTCAGTGGCACTTTTATTAACCCAGTTAGTCAAGATGGGTATTAACAGCACAGAAAAGAAACGGTTTAAGTAGCACAGAATTACATAACATCAATAAAATGATAAAATATTATTTCTACGTAAAATAAATAACATAGCTGTGCAAATAATACATTTTTGTCAGCATTTCTCGTGCGAAATATAATAACCTTGGCAACTGGAGAACAGTTTGGATTTGGGCTTACATGGTAAACAACTCAAATGAATGTTTTATACAGACGCATAGACTTCTCCAAATGTGGCCATCTTCTACTAGTTTTTTAATATATAAATCGCTCTTCTCCCCTACAACTGTCTTGTCATCATTTGGGATGTCTGTTGTGATCTCCCTTCCTAGTTCGATGATCCGCCCTACCTTGCCTCTGATTGGCCTCATCTAATCTTAACCAATCGTGACTCATCATAGTAAACAACCAACCAATCATGGATGTTCTTATACGTGCAAGCACGTCTTGGAAGGAAGAAGGGGAGGGGTTTAGTAGCCCATGGAGGGGAACCGAGGGAGAACAAGGAACACAACAAATAAGTTGCGTTTGGTCATTTTAACGTGAAAAAAGTTATATCGATACCACGATATTTTCTTAATTCATATCTTCTTTAAAAATGTATCGATATATCTTACAAACTCGATATATCGGCAGGCCCTACTTGTGGTTATCAATCACATTTAAAAAATATATATATAGTCAACTTCACGGTTTATCAATCATTTTAACTTAATATGTTAATACTAAATGTGGGGAGTTTTACAGTGGGTATCATTACTACTGTTTATTTGTAGTACAAACACTTCTGAAACCGATGCAAAAGACTGACCGCTAACCCGTAACATACAATTACTTGGATTTTACTGATGTCACATCCCGCCCAATAAATATGCGTGGTGGTCAAGCTAGCTCCATTCTCAATGGATACTAGGCGCCATTAAGCCTCTCTCGAATAAAAAGGAAATTCAATTACCAAAACATACACTGACCACAAGGCCTAAGAATCAATGATTTACCCCGTCTGTACATCTAAGTGGGTCTCTGTGCTTCTTCATCTGCGAATGGGCTCTTATTTTGTGTGTTTGTGGTGATTCTGGTCCCAGCAAATGCTGTTTTCTTCCAGACGGTCATAAAGTCAGACTAAACAGGAAAACCACCAAGTTACAGACAGTTAATCCCACACACACACAAACACGAGGGGGGTTAATGCCCTATGGTTCACTCAGCAGTTAAATTCATGTTGCAGACAAGAATGCACACAATAAAGTCAATGATCTAAGGTAGGGGCATGACAACGGCAAAATTAAAGAAAAGGAAAACCAATCCATCAAACACCTAATGTCATTCAGTATTGGAAGGTCTTGATGGAAAAATCTGCTCTAATCTTTTAAAAAATGAAGTAGAGCAGGAGTGTTTATGCGCAATTACTCTCGGATAAGTGGTTGGAGTGATTTAACCCCGTTCAGGACAGCTAGTAGTAAATCTATCAAGCAACGTTACGACTGCTCCCTGTGTTGCATGCACACACGCGCACACACACACACACAGACCGCGTACCTGACGACGCAGTGATGAGGACATTGTTAAATCATCCCCAAGCACCTCTGAGATACACATGTATGATTTAAAACTGAACTCATCTGTGCTAGCCTTGCTCAACCATCAGCCGAGGCTACCCACACACACACACACACACACACACACACACACACACACACACACACACACACACACACACACACACACACACACACACACACACACACACACACACACGTTTACACTGTCTGGGGGGATATGGGGAATATGTTGGACTTGGTAATGAAAACATGCCATTGAGTAGATTTACAGGAGAGAGCAACTTGATCTCTGGCCCCAGTAGAGATTTATTAGGAGAGGAGAATCTAATCTTCTCATAGCTGCAGCCACTACAGGACGAACACACAGATCGCATTGGCAAGAATGACAATATCACTTTTGGAATTTATCCGCAGTTCAGCAACTGCAGACCCCTCACACTGCTGATTGCTCGGACTTCCTAAAAGTCACGGATCATTTGAGGGCCGGATGTGTGTGGAAGGCTCTGGTTTCTGCTGTTACGGACTTGACCTTGCTGTAGACGAGGCACTTTAAGGGTGTTTAGGCTCATAACACATCTGTGATCACAACAACGTAGCATTGAAAGACAGATTAAAGCCTGTACTTGCCAACACAACACCGTATGCCAAGGTGTGTCTTAGGGCCGTACGGTATACCGGTACCAATGAATGGAAAACTATACTGCCTTTGAAAAATAGCAGTATTTTTCTTTTTTATCGAAGGAGCATGTTGAGCAGGTCAGCGCGCACACACTCATAGAGCGCACAAGCAGAAACAGTGTAGGCAAATAAAGGCAATTCTACTGGTGAATAAAGAGGTTGCCCGAAGCGCAATATGGAAGCATTTGGGCTTCAAAACTAAAAGACGACGCTTCAAACATGCCTCGCCAAAGGTGGCATGATTTGAGTATTACCACCTTTGTTTCAAACTTAGCTAAACAATTCAATAACAAGCGGTCAGATCGACAAAAATATAGATAACTCGCTCCCTTTTTGTGCACATGTAGATACGTAGACGTGCACACAGCTGCTTAGCTTGATGCCAAAAATTACCGAAGTACAAACCGCCCACGAAGCGCAAACGAATGCAAGTGAAATGACTGAATTTTGTAACCAATTGCTACAATTTGTGTTTTATCTTTAACAATGTGTTTACCTGCTACATGTCTTGTCTGTGTACTTTCGTATTTTCTAATGATTGTATTCGTCTTAAAGCACAGACTAAGAGTGGCAACCATTAATCATAAAGCATAATGTCAATAAAGCTTTCTATTCTAACCTAATCCTAGTTATAAATGATAAATGATAAATGGGTTGTACTTGTATAGCGCTTTTCTACCTTCAAGGTACTCAAAGCGCTTTGACACTACTTCCACATTTACCCATTCACACACACATTCACACACTGATGGAGGGAGCTGCCATGCAAGGCGCTAACCAGCACCCATCAGGAGCAAGGGTGAAGTGTCTTGCTCAGGACACAACGGACATGACGAGGTTGGTACTAGGTGGGGATTGAACCAGGGACTCTCGGGTCGCGCACGGCCACTCTCCCACTGCGCCACGCCGTGGCAGACAATATGTAATATATACAACTGTAAATTGTTCTTTAGGGCAACAAGAAAAGCCCAATGTGTTTAATGCATTTACATTTTTATTCAAATCTTCTAAAATCATTCTTTGTGTGCAATAAGAAACATAAGTTCAACGTAAGATTTTCTGTTAAAATGAAGCCAAAAATTAATTTTCTTTGCGGTGCTCTTTATTTTGAAAATTATCGTAATACATTTTGGTACCGGTACCAAAACATTGGTATCAAGGCAACCCTAGTGTGTCCAAATGTTGTCCGCCAAGGGCTGCACACATTTATTCCTCAGCTAAAATTAGTGTAATGGCGGTCAAAATATCCTTTGTAGGGATTTAGCTTTGAGTATTAGGTTGGTAAGCAACAGATGTGTGTTAGAGCAGGGACCCCCACACTACGGCCGGCGAGCGTCCACAATCTTGTCTGCGGGAGTCCAAGGTTCATTTTTGATAACAATACAAGTTGAATCATTGCAAATGTGCTGCCATCTTATGGATGATGTCAATATTGTTTGTCACTGACCATGAGCATTACACCATGTTCTGCGTGTATAGAAATATACATTGCATGGGGCAAGTATTCACAGTGCTTCACATTCCCCACATTTTACGTTATAACCTGATTCCAAAATAGCATAAATAAATTTTTGTCCTGAAAATACTACACACAACACCCCATAATGACAATGTGGAAAGGTTTTTTTTGAACATTTTTAGGTTGGTTGGAAAGCATTGGTTTTCATCTAGGATGTCTCATATTAGCATGTTAAAGTTAGCAAGCTAACATTTTATGCTAGCTTTTAAGCTAATTTTGGATGTTTACACCGACAAATAGTGCATTTTGATATTTCTTCTTATCCGGTCATGTGCTAGCAACCAAAAGTTAGCATGCTAACTTTTTTATTGCTAATTTTGTATGTTTAAACCTAAAAATCATGATTTTTGATACTTGCCGCCATCTTGGTAGTATGCTAAGGTCTCATTAACATGCTGACGTTAGCTTTCTGGTAGGTTTTTCACTAATTTTGTATGCTTACACCAATAGTGCATTTTGGTAGTTCCTACAGGTGAGGCGGGGCCTCACCTGCCATCATGGAAAGAAAAAAAATGTAAAAAGAAAAAAAAATAATTAAATTGTTATATGTATCCAGTGGTTATACTATAAAGTTATTTTCCATTTAACTTCACCAGTTTTAGACTTTTTTTTATTCAAAATCGCTGAATTTTCACATTTGCCGTTCAAATACTGAGAAGAGACGGTGCGGTGAGCAGCAGCCAGTTGAGGCACGTCACTCAGTTGTGCCTCAACATGGATTGCGGACTCAGCTAACTGCTGGCCTGCTGTGCAGTGAGACCGTATTGCTATATGAACTATATTATACATTTCCATAGTTTAGTTAGCTGAGGTATATAATGTACAGTGTATTTTGTCAACAACTGTATGTGTGTAAAGTATTTCTTGTGTTGAGCAATCATAAAACTGCTGCGAAGACGCACTGTGTGAGGCTCGCAGTAATCCCGCCTCCTGGTGCCGGTTAATGCACCCCCGCCGCAGAATGCACCCCCCGACAGGAGCGCCACACCAACCAAAGCCCACACCCAAACCCTCCACGTGCAAGACCGAATCCACCCAAAAAAAGTCACTTAAGAAGCCAAAAAGTGCAAAAACAACAATGCTCGCGCCAGAGGAGCCGTGAACGACTGCAGGGACACAACATTAGGTACACCTGCAGACTGCAGCACGGATTTCATATTTCATTCATTCACAACTCCTCCAACACGAACACCACTGTTCCCGCACTTATAAGTAAAGGTAAGACCATAATAACGTTTTTTTTAATTAAATGTGCTTTTTTGTGTGCTACAGTTTGTATGTGTAAAATTAAAGTTAAGTTAAAGTACCAATGATTGTCACACACACACTAGGTGTGGTGAAATTTGTCCTCTGCATTTGACCCATCCTCTTCATCACCCCCTGGGAGGTGAGGGGAGCAGTGGGCAGCAGCGGCGCCGTGCCCGGGAATAATTTTTGGTGATTTAACCCCCAATTCCAACCCTTGATGCTGAGTGCCAAGCAGGGAAGAATGCTTGTATGAGCTTTTAAACATAACCCGTTAACTGCTGCCAATCAAATGGTGAATAAGATACTCTTTAGGGTTCATATGTTTGTAAATCTGACTGTGATGAAGTCAGTGCCTCACCAGCCATCAACCTCACCGCATGTCACTGAAATGTTGTATGTTTTAACCTGAAAATCATGATTTCTGATACTTGCCGCCATCTTGGAAGTATGGTAACGTCGCTTATATTAGCATGCTAACGTTTTAGGCTAGCTTTACAGCTAATTTTGAATAGTTGCACCTAAAAATCATGGATTTGGATACCTGGCACCATCTTAAAAGTATGCCAGCTTCGACCGACACCGGGCCAGAGGTTTAAAGCACAGATAGCAGGCCCATTAAAATTTCCACGGGAATTTTCTAGTTTGTAATAAATTTGCAAAAGATTATTGTCATAATGGGGTATTTTCTGTAGAATTTTATGGACAAAAGGGAATTTATTTCATTTTGGTATGAGGCCATAACATAAAATGTGGAAAAAGTGAAGCGCTGTGAATACTTTCCAGATGCACTGTATAGGTACCAATTCAGACCTTTCCCACCCATTGTCCAAATAATCAAAAACCGTGTGCGTGTCTGTGTGTGTGCGCGCTCTATGGGTCCACAGAGCAGCATATTGAGTTACAAATTACAATTGTTAAGTACAAAAAATTACATTATTAAACGTAACCGAGTAAATGTATCACGTTAATACTCACCTCTTGAGGACATGTTTAATATTGTGTTTAGAATTTGCCGTCGGCCAAGAAAAAAAAAACTGTAGGCCACAACCAGTCTTCAAAAAATACTTTAAAATTTTGCTTGTACATTTAATAAAGGTTAAATTATAGGGACAAGTTAGACTTAGGCTTATACTTAGACTTCATTTTTATTGTCATTCAAATTTGAACTTTACAGCACAGATAAGAACGACATTTCGTTACATAAGCTCATGGTAGTGCAGGATAAAAAAGCAATAAGGTGCATATATAAATAAATAAATATACTGTATATAAATAATATATATAAAATAAATAAATATATATAAATAAATAAATAGATTACTGTACAGATAAATATATTGCACTTTTTCACATGCGTCCATGTTTATGGATGTATGATGTAAGTTGATTAATTTACACTATTTTCTGAAGTCAAACAAATATACAGGGGACCAATCTCTCGATTATATTGTAAGTTTTTTTGTTTTTTTTAGGTTCTGCTGTATGTTTTATAAACCGTACAGAGCTTTGATTCAACTGCGGGAATATCTATACAGTATCACAGTTAGGCATGGTGGGTGACCCCAGAACATGCAGGTAAAACAGCATTTAAATGAGTGACAGCTGAAGCCAGTATTTACTGAAGCAGGAATGGTGCAGGTATCAAAAAATACAACAAAAAAAAAGAAATGGTGCTAAGAAAAATGTTTGTATGGTAGCACTTTAAAATGTATTTAAATGAAAATTGTGTAACAAATTAAATGTATTATTTATTATTACTGGCAGGCGTTGTGACATCCTACTCTGTTCAGCGGTCCTTGAATGCTCTGTAAAAACACTCCCGTCTCGTAGTTCTGAGGACAGAACGATCAGTCTGTACCAGTCTTGTACGGTATACCGGTACATATAAAGTACCACAGTACTAATGAGTTGAAAACGGTACTATAATGCTGTTGAAAAATACTGGTACTTTTTTTTCATCCGCATGCTGCTGTGCAAGGCGCATGTTGAGGGTGTCAAAACGCACACACAATGCGCATACAAGCAAAAACAGTGTGGAGAGGAAGAATGGCAAAAAAAGGCATTTCTACTGGCTAATAAGGAGGGTGCGTGAAGCGCAATATGGAAGTATTTGGGCTTCAAAACTATCGATAAAGGTGACGCTTTAAACATGGAAGCGCCACGCTACAAGCGCTGCTTTAAAACCTGCCTCGCCAAAGGTGGCATTAAAGTACAAACCCCGATTCCATGAGTTGGAAAATTGTGTTAGATGTAAATATAAACGAAATACAATGATTTGCAAATCCTTTTCAACCCATATTCAATTGAATGCACTACAAAGACAAGATATTTGATGTTCAAACTCATAAACTTTTTTTTTTTTTTTCAAATAATAATTAACTTAGAATTTCATGGCTGCAACACGTGCCAAAGTAGTTGGGAAAGGGCATGTTCACCACTGTGTTACATGGCCTTTCCTTTTAACAACACTCAGTAAACGTTTGGGAACTGAGGAGGCACATTTTTTTAGCTTCTCAGGTGGAATTCTTTCCCATTCTTGCTTGATGTACAGCTTAAGTTGTTCAACAGTCCGGGGGTCTCCGTTGTGGTATTTTAGGCTTCATAATGTGCCACACATTTTCAATGGGAGACAAGTCTGGACTACAGGCAGGCCAGTCTAGTACACGCACTCTTTTACTATGAAGCCACGTTGATGTAACACGTGGCTTGGCATTGTCTTGCTGAAATAAGCAGGGGCGTCCATGGTAACGTTGCTTGGATGGCAACATATGTTGCTCCAAAACCTGTATGTACCTTTCAGCATTAATGGCGCCTTCACAGATGTGTAAGTTACCCATGTCTTGGGCACTAATACACCACAGATGTCGGCTTTTCAACTTTGCGCCGATAACAATCCGGATGGTTCTTTTCCTCTTTGGTCCGGAGGACACGACGTCCACAGTTTCCAAAAACAATTTGAAATGTGGACTCGTCAGACCACAGAACACTTTTCCACTTTGTATCAGTCCATCTTAGATGAGCTCAGGCCCAGCAAAGCCGAAGGCGTTTCTGGGTGTTGTTGATAAACGGTTTTCGCCTTGCATAGGAGAGTTTTAACTTGCACTTACAGATGTAGCGACCAACTGTAGTTAGTGACAGTGGGTTTCTGAAGTGTTCCTGAGCCCATGTGGTGATATCCTTTACACACTGATGTCGCTTGTTGATGCAGTACAGCCTGAGGGATCGAAGGTCACGGGTTTAGCTGCTTACGTGCAGTGATTTCTCCAGATTTTCTGAACCCTTTGATGATGTTACGGACCGTAGATGGTGAAATCCCTAAATTCCTTGCAATAGCTGGTTGAGAAAGGTTTTTCTTAAACTGTTCAACAATTTGTTCACACATTTGTTGACAAAGTGGTGACCCTCACCCCATCCTTGTTTGTGAATGACTGAGCATTTCATGGAATCTACTTTTATACCCAATCATGGCACCCACCTGTTCCCAATTTGCCTGTTCACCTGTGGGATATTCCAAATAAGTGTTTGATGAGCATTCCTCAACTTCATCAGTATTTATTGCCACCTTTCCCAACTTCTTTGTCACGTGTTGCTGGCATCAAATTCTAAAGTTAATGATTATTTGCAAAAAGAAAAAGTTTATCAGTTTGAACATCAAATATGTTGTCTTTGTAGCATATTAAACTGAATATGGGTTGAAAATGATTTGCAAATCATTGTATTCTGTTTATATTTACATCTAACACAATTTCCCAACTCATATGGAAACAGGGTTTGTATTACAAACTTTGCCTGAAATTTAGGTAAACACTTAAATAATCATCCAGACCTGCACAAGGAGTTTAAAGGTAGTATAGTTAACTAGCTCCCCTGTTGTGCACATACAAATACGTCGACTTGCACACAGCTGGCTTGTTGCCAATTAGCGCAGTCAAAACCGCCCACGTAGCGTAAACTGAGTTTTGTTTTATCTTTAACAATGTCTTTTACCCTCTATGTTTCTTATCTGTGTACTTTTAGCCATAGTTTTGTTTTTAGTATTTACGATTGATTTTATTTGTCTTAAAGCACAGACCAAGAGTGGCAACCACAAACCATAAGGCATTTAATACGACGTCAATAAAGCCTTGTATTCTATTCTAACCTAATCCTAGATTATGGCAGATTATATGTAATATATACACTTGTAAATTGTTCTTTGAGTGCAATAACAAACGGCCAGTGTCTATAATGCCTTTTAATTTTTATTTGTATCTTCTAAAATTGTTCTTTGAATGCAATCGGAAACATATGTTTAATTTATCGTAGGATTTTCTGTTAAAATTAAGCCAATATGACATTTTTTTGTCGTCTCCTTTATTTTGAAAAGTTTCGAAATACAATTTGGTACCGATACCAAAATATTGACATCAGGACAACCCTAGTTTGTACTAAGAGGGCACAGCTTATAGGTTCAATTTGCACAAGTGAATATCTTAGTTGCTTGGACAGTAATGTGTTCATACAAGTCTTGTTTCTTAAGAGTTACCATCTTTTGTTTTTATGTTAGCATTTAAGATAGCAAGCTGGCGCCAATCAGTCTGTGAGTTTATCAAAGTACAGTTATCATTCACGGTTTTTCGTTAATTTTCATTTGAAACTGTAATATAACCATAGAGATTTTTACCGCAATTATCATTATCACAGTTTATCACTACATCCCTAACCCTACGATCTTAGTACTTTACATGTACTTACCTAGTTACTTAAATTTCTCCTGACCCAAGTTGCTACCTTAACCATGCAGAGTTAAGCAATGTCAGCCTTCCCGCAAAAGAATTGGTTGAAGATATCTACTCGCAAAAAAAATATTCTATGAGGCTTGCAGCGATTTTCAAATTTCTACATTTTGCCACTAACATTATTGAAGTTAACTAAGCTGGTTTCCAAAAATGTGTTTTTCCTTATTTCTTTCAAGCTGCTGCAGTCTTCTGAAAAATCATGAATGTCTCCTGACAATGTTGAAATATACAGAGAACAATGTCAATGTAGTCAAATTTACACACGACCAAAGTGGTTGTAGTGTCCCATCATTTGTATACTTGGTATATCAAAACGCTTTCATTTTATTCAGAAATATTTCATGAAAAAAATTATAAACTTTGTTACGGCAATTGCAAGAAAAGGTCATGGACCAACAATATCAGTTTGTCTTTTTGCAGATCTTTGTGTGTCACAGGTCTGGTCAGACCATTTTGTATTTGTCAGGTCAGGAAATAACTTCATTTTGGAGATGCGGCCAGTGGAGTCACAAGGGATTGTGGGTGATTGGACATCCAGATGGACGTGCATGAGCTTCGCGGTGGAAGGAGTTACCAAGGAGACGGAACGGAACAAACAGGCAACAACGTTAATAGCGTTCATTTCTGTCTTTGCAGCTCTCATCTTCTTTTTACTTTTATTTCTCCGCTCTTTCCTTGTGCTGTCCACCCAGTTGACTTATGAACAACACAAGAAAGAGTCAAGTACACAATTGACTAAAGAATTGAGTGGTGGAGTCCGTGGGGTACAATCAGCAAAGTGCGTAGAGGAGGACGAGCTAGTAATCATGTGGAATATTGAGCGTCCATCCACACAGAATCAATGTGTGAAAAGGAAGACGAGGGTCTTTGCAACATTGTTGAAAGACTTATTGGGCTTGAAATGCAATTAGTCACTGTTAGCTGACACTTCCTTGTCTGCAACTGGAAGATCTAACGTTTAACTTCAGCATTTTACGGCTTGTTAACACATGTCAGCCAACAATGTAAATAATGGACCAGATAGTTGTACAGGTAAATCTGTCCGGAGCGTCATCCAAACAGGGTTTGTACAGAAACTGGAAAATAAAATTTGGTTTGAATTAGGGATGGGCGATATGGCTTAAAAATCTATATTGCAGACTCCTGCGATAACGATATATTACTTACTGTAGCAATAGAACCATTTTAAAATTGGTTACATAGTCTTATATTTTGGTTATTTTGGTCGTAACATATTGCGTCATCTGGTTGCATTACCGTATTTTTCGGACTAAAAGTCGCAGTTTTTTTCATAGTTTGGCCAGGGGTGTGACTTATACTCAGGAGCGACTTATGTGTGAAATTATTAACACATTACCGTAAAATATCAAATAATAATATTTAGCTCATTCACGTAAGAGACTAGACGTATAAGATTTCATGGGATTTAGCGATTAGGAGTGACAGATTGTTTGGTAAACGTATAGCATGTTCTATATGTTATAGTTATTTGAATGACTCTTACCATAATATGTTACGTTAACATACCAGGCACGTTCTCAGGTGGTTATTTATGCCTCATATAACGTACACTTATTCAGCCTGTTGTTCACTATTCTTTATTTATTTTAAATTGCCTTTCAAATGTCTATTCTTGGTTTTATCAAATAAATTTCCCCCAAAAATGCGACTTACACTCCAGTGTGACTTATATGTTTTTTCCCTTCTTTATTATGCATTTTCGGCCGGTGCGACTTATACTCCGGTCCGACATATACTCCGAAAAATACGGTATTTTCTCAAAAATATTATTAATCTACTTGCTAGTTAACTGTTAATGTCTGTTTACTTCCTGTTGTAACATGGGTCTATCTATACTTCTGTTAAACTGTCGTTGTTCTTCTGTTTGGGCGATACCACAAATTTGAGTATCGATCCAGTATCAAATACCGTACATTTCGGACTATATAGTGTTTCTACTCGTATGGATTTTTCATTCATCACTACAACCAACATTTGTAAGTTTTACAATATAACTAAAACTGTTTATACTTAAAATGTCCAATGTGTGAGGTCTGTAGGAGTGTTTTCATGCATATTTGTACGTGCTATCTTGTTAGAATGAGCTAATATGCTAACACGTTTACGAGTGTCTGTGTTAGTATTAATAAGTTAGAATGCCATTTTTTATTGTATTGTTTACGTTTCACAAAGTCCTCAGTAAATTCACTAAAACATCACCGTGGAGTTAAGTCTGTTTAGTTGATTGGAGAGCTCGCTTCCGCAGCTCGTGGGTCCATGATGATGACTTTTGTTTTGTTTAAAACATTTACACAATTGTTCTGTGTAAACAACTAATTTTACAACATATGTATCTATAGTCCGGTGTGGCTAATATATGGAAAAATATTTTTTTCTAGAAGAAAAACAAACCAAAAAATAAATAAATTAAAAAAATAAAAATAAATTTTATATATATATATATTTTTTTTTTTTCCCACCGGACTATAGATGTATAGAAGAACATTTTTTTTTTTTTCTTCCAAAATTTACTATATATACTATATACTATATAGTCCGGAAAATACGGTAGTTAAAGGGGCAGTATCAGTAATTCCAATGCTGATAGGCAAGGAACGTTTATTTATAGAGCACAATTTGTACACAAATAATCATAATTCAAAATAAGATTATAAAATAAAATCATAAAAACAATCACATTTCAAATTCAAATCAAATAGTGTAGCTAAAATACTTCCAGTAGTCATCTGTACAGTAAAAAAAAAAAGTGTTTTCAGCCTGGATTTGAACATTGACAATATTGATACTGATACTTAACATTTTCAGTATCGTTGAATGATTACATTTTTGATCTGATCAACTATAATCAGACAAAAACACAGGATGGCGTGATAACATTATCAATTAAATATTTTAATTGTTTCCTACTATTGGCTCCAATTTGAACCCTTTGGTTTTTGCCATTAAAGTCCTCTGTAACAAAAATGACAAAATATTTCTGGATAATAAAAAATATCTGTAGTTGAGACCGAGTATTGATACTAAACTTGGTATTGCTGGAGTTGATATTTGTATCTATTCTCCCACTTTTGTGTACATTCAAGACCTCTAGCTTGCGGTTAGCATATCCTCCAACAGTGTGTAGTGTAGCATGCTTAGCTATTCCTCATCTTCCAGTGATAATGGTACTTCTAAGAAATAGAGATAGACCGAAATTGGCCATTTTGACTAAATCTATATCTGCCTTTTTTATTTTTTTTTAAACTACAACACAACTACACCTGACGTTGTTTGCTCCTAAATTGACCCAAAAATTAGCGCCGCATAAAACATTATGTTGCTACTGGTCCGACGTTTCCAAAAAATAATGTTAAAAGAACAACTTAAATTCTTGTTCAGCTGTTTACTGACGTATAGCATTCATGTTTAAATGACTTTTACTGCAAATAATATCGGTTATTGGCCTCCTTGACTACTAACAATCGGTATCGGCCATGATAAAAACATATTGGTCGATCTCTACTAAAAAATATAGTTTATTTGCCGACATGGAAGCTGACTCAGAAGTGGCTTTGCACTGTGGAGGGACACAGCTAGAACACAACGTCCTGGCTGGTCCAACATAAATAAAAACAGGGACGATACGTAGTACTGCACGAATAATCAAAATCAAATTGACATCAAGGTTTTAATGAGTTGTTTTTTTCTCCACTGTTGACCGGCATTTGTTCGCCAATTAAAATTGTTGAGCCTCGCGTGAGTTCGTCTCTCGCTTCATACAGGTAGAAAGACGTATTACTTTGTGCATCGCTCTGAGCACAAGAGCGTGTTTATTTAACTGAACAGAGTGACCCCTCTTTTTACTCATTCACAATCTTTGTCCCGGCGGAGACTAGGGCGGGGCGCTGCCACCAACACACTCACAGTACAGAGAGCCAAATGATATAATAAGATTACAAAGCCAAATGTCCCGCTGTGGGAATATTCCAGCTTCAAATCGGATGGGCAACCTAAGCCCATCAACACAGACGACTGAGCGAAAATGTCGTTGTGATCACGTGATAGTAATACACAAAAAGACAACGTCCGACCTAATTTTTACAACTGTTAAAAAAATGTTTCAATATCTATATAAGGTAAATTTAAGTCCTTTTTATTTTTTGTTTATTTATTAAGTATAACACAGTTATTTACTTTCCAATTACATCAAAGTAGCAAACAATTCTACAGCAATGAGAAATACAAGTTTGTATCCTTTTATATGGTTACTTACATTATCATTATTATATTTTATGACTACATTATAAACACTGTATAGTTTTTATCGATTATTTCAGTTTAAGAGTATGATGTAGACAAAAACTAAGTCTGTTTGCATAATCCAAATATTTTTTGAAGTAAATTATTGCATATTGTTCTAATGTGTGGCACATTGAGACAAGAATATGTTGATTGACAATTTAAAAGTAACATGTCTTCCTGCACTCGTTATTGTCGCAGTTTTATGCATTTTCATCTATATATACATAAAATTGCAAAACGAATCGCAATCGCAATTTTGGAGAGAAAAATGTGTTTGTTTGGCGGGGATGAAACTCTCCTTTTTAATGTTACACCAGTATGGTGACATTAATTCAGTCACTATGAAGTAAAACAACGACATGTTAGGTTATCAGGCCGGTGGGTGAACACAACAAGAGTTCTGTGAGAGCGCACACTGTCCAATGCTTTTAATGCTGGGCTCCCACACGGCATTAAAAGATGGCTATTGATCACGACAGAGCTGCAGGATGCTGACTCATGGATTTTGGGCACCACTGAAGACTACATGCTATTAGCTGCTTCTGCAGCTTCCACTCACTGCTATGTCAGAGGAAATGTTGACACTAAAATGCATGTTTGACTATATACAATTCATTATATGCTGAATGTGAAGACTTACTGTATATAGTATGTCACAAATGTTTGTGAAGACCTTCAACATTTCATTAGAAATTCTCAAAGGATAATACTATATACAGAATAGGGTTGTCGCAATACCAGACTTTCACAGGCATGTGATTTCAACTTAATGAAAAAGACTGAAATAAGCCGGGGGTCTGGAGGCCGCAGCCAGGTCCAGGGCAGAACCCTGGTGGGGGTGACTAGGGAAAGTTTATTTATTCATCTCTTTATTTTTCAAAATAAAGGTTTTACAGAGATAAAAACGGATTTCCGACTATAGATGGAAAAATCACATACTTGCTTTTCGATTCCGATACTTTCCACGATTCGATACTTATTTGATAAATACCACAATAAAAAAAATAAAGCCATGTACTTTTTGTTTCACTACTTTATTGAAAAATAATCCAAATAAGTTCATTGGGTCTTCAAAAAGTTATGCAATTTGTTAGTCTTATAGCCAGACCTGTGTGTTTACTTTTGGTTTCGGCCACAACTGTAGCCTTCCTCAAGAGGTTGTGGTCACGTGACAAGCTCTGAGAATAACAAATTGCTTTATTGAAAATTGTTTCAAAGAATCAGGTATTTAAGATCATTGTGCTTCAACATCGTTTTGCAGAATTTAAATAAATATCAAGTACAGTAAATCCAAACGAACAATACTGTGCTCTTAAATAGCAGTCAAATATTTGACATTTTAAAAAAGAACAGCAGTGGCGTGAAACCTAAAAGTACATCAAACTAAATACTTTGTAATAAAATAGGCTAATAAAAAGGCTAAAACATATTTAAAGACAAGTCTTTGTTTGTATTCATTATTATCATCAACATTTAAGCCTTTTCTCACTAAGTTAAGCCTTTTTTATTTATTTTTCAAATTTTTTTGTTTATCTTATTTCTACCATGTACAAAGGGCCTATAAAAACACTAGCCTTCTTGATAAAATAAGTAAAGAAAATGGTGTTCAAAGTGTTGCCAAACGACAGAACACTGTCTCTAAGATGTGTTTTATTAGTGTAGTATACGTATCCTGACTATACTTGGTATCGTCCATCCATCCATCCATTTTCTACCGCTTGTCCCTTTCGGGGTCGCGGAGGGTGCTGGAGCCTATCTCAGCTGCATTCGGGCGGAAGGCGGGGTACACCCTGGACAAGTCGCCACCTCATCGCAGGGCCAACACAGTGACTGTCGATATTTGTTTCAATCCGCCCACTCCTGTTTACTTATAGAAATGATCAAGTTTGTGTTGCACGCTTTTGGAGGTTTTCTGCACACTCACTGGGCTTGTGCTGTCGGATGTCCACTCACTCGCGCAGCGCATACTTTCATGACCGCTTGTACTTGATTAGCAAGATACACCTCTTTTTCACTTTTAATATGTAATGCAACTCGCTAAATATAAGTACCAATGATTGTCAAACACACACTTGGTGTGGTGAATTTATCCTCTGCATTTGACCCATCCCCTTGTTCACGCCCTGGGAGGTGAGGGGAGCAGTGAACAGCAGTGGGGCCCGCGCCCAGATATCATTTTTGGTGATTTAACCCCCAATTCCAACCCTTGATGCTGAGTGTCAAGCAGGGAGGTAATGGGTCCGATTTTTATAGTCTTTAGCAACTAAATGGATCATTTCTGCTATGTGTAATTTTCTAACAAACCGGGCGTGTATGGGATGTTTTGTGAAGCGGAGTTACGACACATCTACACTTATGATACTCTGCCACACTTCCATTATAATTTGTTTATGAGCGACGGCGAACCCAAAGCGTCAAATCTGCATTCAAAACAGACGACCACATATGGAAACATATGGAAAACGCTTAGTTCTTTTTTTTTTTAAGGCTGCAAGCGTTGTTCTTCTGTGCTGACTCAGTTCTCACGGGCTGACAATTGATGTGGCTCGCCGAAAAAAAGTTTACAGTATCTGGTACTGACGACAATAAAAAAAAAAGCTGGTATTAGGTCTGGGCGATGTACCGGTATTAACTGTAATATAGAAATAGACATATGTATTTGAGACAATACCGCCATATTGGTATGTTTTGGCGTTCCTTTGCGGCTGGCCCGGCAGGCACCGTAGCTGTGGAATGGTTTGGCGCACGTCCGTAGTCGCTACTGCGCATTGCCCACACCGACCACCTGCCACAATCACTAACAAATACAGTTCAGCTGAAACCCTTGCTCACGTCACGTCACTTGGCAACAGACTTTTTAAAAAGGCACACACACACACACACACACACACACACACTGGGTATTACACATATTTAAAGTTACTTGTTTTCAGTAATGCATCAATTACTTTCTCTAGTAATTAATTACATGTATTAAAAAGTAGTTTCACTAGTAATTAAATTACTTATTTGGTTTAGTAACGAGTAACTAAAATTAATTAATTTTTAAAAATAATTTTAAGAACACTGGTAGCAACAGTAATGTGGTGTTGAGTTTAAATTAAACACTTCGCACCTTTTGTTTAAAATACCAATATACTGTATGTCGTATATCGCCATTCGGCTTAAAAATAGCGGGATATCAGTTTTGGTCCATGTCACCCAGCCATAGCTGGTATCGATGCATTTTTTTAGTGTGTTGGCATCGACTTGATACTTTTGACAACCTTAATATGGTATAAAAACAAATGCAACCAATATATTCGCCCGAGAGCACGCTGGTTCTCAAGAGGATATTCAGTAATTAAATGAAACGTGAAGGATCTACCCAGTTTTGTAAAATACTGTTAGGGATGGGCAATACAATGATAACATATATCGCGACAGACACACAATCGTTACATAAGAAATGCGTTTGATGAACGTTTGATTTTTTTTGTTTTCCTACTCGTCGGAAGAAAGTGAAAGCTGCGAATCAAGATTTGCTGCATGAACAAAAGGCACTCACTCTCTGGTAACCGAGCAACGCAGGAAAAGGTCACTGATCAGTGGGAGAGACCCGCCAACAGCAAATCAGGTAACAGTATCAACTATCACATTTGGTTGCGCCATCTTGTTGTCTCGCGGTTGATTCTTTGCATGGAGTGAGAAGAGAAAGTACAAATTTGTGCTGCAGAAAGCGGAGAAATTGTGGAAGAAAACAGGAAAAGTCACCTCGACAGTATGGCAGTTTTTTGGACTTTTTAAAAACGGACCGTAGTCAGACCCATGCGGTCTGTAAATTATGCAAGGCACTTGTCCCCACCAAGAAGGAAAGACCACACCACCTTAGCCGCGCTCACCCTTTACAGCACATCTGTAACTTCCTGGCACTAAACCTGCAGAAAATAGTTATTCTCAGGTTTCTTTAAGTTTACATGTTCACACTTTGCACTATTTTGTTATACTTTGTTAAGTATTTCTTACATATTCCTTATATTGCACCGTCTTTTCAAGAGCTTATTGTTGCGTGTTCAATGTGATTTTACTATTTTGTTTACATTGAGTGTTTTCCATGCTTGTGTTGACATTTCCTTTAATTCCTGCCTTGATAGCTGCGGGGATTATAATCATAGGAATGTTACATTTGAACAAAAATTGTAATATTTAATATGTTTTTCCACTAGTTCTAATTTCAATAATCCATAAAAAATATCAATAATTATATAAAACACTTATATGGTGATACAGACATATTGCACAGCCCTAACATGCCTACAAGTAAGTTAAACTAGCTATTGCTGTCAATAATTTAGAGTTTTACAAGAACAAAGTGCATGTTTCTGCACTTGTAAAGTCGACAAAAACTACCGGTCACACTCATCTGTGTCACTGGTGTGTGAAACAAAAGTATGTGGGTGCGCGCCACACATGTGAAGCACACAGCATTCATTACAGTGGCACTACAGACAAACTGCTCCCTGGATAGACATTGATTTTCACCCAATGGATCTCACTGTTAGCAAACCTAATAGCTTGCTGGGTAATAGGTACAGGTTATGAATGAGCCCCTATGGGCAGGAGAGGGTGAAAAGCAGAGACGAGATTGCGGGTCAAGAGATTAAAAAAACGCACGTGGATGAAACCAGTGGATAAGGGTGATAGATAGAGGTGAAATGATACCAAAAAAGCCAAAGCATCCTCTGCAGTGGACATTTATTTTTGGTCTGTTTCTTTAGTCAGGGAAAAATAACCAGGACATGTTGGTACTCATGTGGATATATAAAATGAGAAAGAAGATGAATAAAGAAACCCCATTAAAAAGCACTATCTTGCTTCCATTATAGATGCGATTACTCAAAAAAAAAAAAATGGAAAAAAAATAAAAACAGCACAGAGTCCGGTCATTATTGGACCACTGATTCCTTCATGCATCACCAGTTAGGACTGTGAGCCAGCCCCTGGTACAAACCTGCCACTTCAGCAAGGAAACACAACTAGAAAAAGTGAGTACTGTCCAAGCAATGAGACGAAACCCTGATCCCCGATTACAACACGGGTGTGTACTGTGAAGTCATCCAAAACACAGCTTCAGTCCCTTGAAGGGATCTGCAAGACGAAGAATAACTTACACCCGGTGTGTGTCCAACGGCATATGAGAAAGTACTAAACAAAGCCCAGAACAGAATACAACTTTTTATTGCTTCCAGTATAAAAAGCTGATGACACACAGCGGACGCCTGTCTGTTCTGAAATAGTGATGAAATGTTTGCGTCGCTAACACTACACCCCAGTGCCTGGCCAAAATAAAAAACTAATATTTTTTCAAAGCGCCTTCAGATTTGATTTCAGCACGCTTTTCGCATTATGTTGATTAGCTGATGCAATTCCCCAGTAATTGCATACATTATTTGGTCAACATCTCGCATTGAGGATGGGAAAGCTGGCAGAATGTCCGAAAGATCATTTTTGACGATTGCGCACTTTGTTTTGCCTATTGTTCACAATCATTATGAGAGACAAGAAGACAAAAAGTTTTTTTGTTTTCGCTTACCAACATACAAAAATCGTCTCGTTCTGGATGGTTAGCAATGCAGCTAATGGGAGAAATCAATTCTACCTCTAAATCACTTTAAAAATGCATTCAAAAACCGTCGACAATACTTCTTTTACGTTCCGTAAATTGTAATAACCAAGCTGTTGCGACGTTGTTATTGTAAGAGCGAACACCGAGGAACTCTTTTTCTAGTGTAGTAACACATCTAACATCTTATAACAGATATAAGCTAGCTTCTACGACAACGATTTTGTAATGCACAACACTGCGATACGACACCAATTTATACTGATTGAAAAACATGTGCAATCATATTACAGTATCTGAAAAGTATTAGCCCACATGTCATGTTTTGTTTGTACACAGCTAGCCAGACAGCGTTTGTATCATGACAGACAGCAATATAAAGTGTAACTCACTCGATGGACAGTTGTTTGTTTGGTCCAGCTGGCTGGGGACGTTTCCTGTTGATTTTAGACTTAGACTTCCTTTATTGTCATTCAAATTTGAACTTTACAGTACAGATAATAACACAATTTCGTTGCATTAGCTCGTTGTAGGGCTTCACGGTGGGAGAGGGGTTAGTGCATCTGCCTCACAATACGAAGGTCCTGAGTAGTCTTGGGTTCAATCCCGGGCTTGGGAACTTTCTGTGTGGAGTTTGCATGTTCTCCCCGTGACTGCGTGGGTTCCCTCCGGGTACTCCGGCTTCCTCCCACCTCCAAAGACATGCACCTGGGGATAAGTTGATTGGCAACACTAAATTGGCCCTAGTGTGTGGATGTGAGTGTGAATGTTGTCTGTCTATCTGTGTTGGCCCTGCGATGAGGTGGCGACTTGTCCAGGGTGTACCCCGCCTTCCGCCCGATTGTAGCTGAGATAGGCTCCAGCGACCCCCGCGACCCCAAAGGGAATAAGCGGTAGAAAATGGATGGATGGATAGCTCGTTGTAGTGCAGGATAAAAGAGCAATAAGGTGCAGAGTGTTTGCATTTACAAAAGAAGGTGCAGATATAAAAAGATTACTGTACAGATAAATATATTGCACTTTTGCATATGCATTTACGTTTATGGATGTATGTTATATTGTCTTTATAGTCCAAGTTAATCTGTTTTTTGGGGGAATTGAGGGAATTATTTTGATGCGTTCAAGAGTCTGATGGCCTGAGGGAAGAAGCTGTTACAGAACCTGGAGGTTCTGCTACGGAGGCTGCGGAACCTCTTTCTAGAGTCCAGCAGTGAAAACATTCCTTGGTGGACATTTATGTCGAAATAGCTTGGCTCCAAGTTCCATATTTATAGCGTCAAAATCGCTTTCATCCCCCACTCCCGGCTTCTGTCTGCTCCAACGTCTCACTCTTCTTTTGTGCTAGCTTCTATAAGCAGCAGCATATTCAGCTTCAAAAAGTATAAGGTTGTAAATCCACATATATCTTCGTTGTCTGTCACCAAGTCTGCCATAATTAGAAGACACACTCGTGTTTGATTCCAGAAGTAGGAATACACATGTTCCCAGAAGTCACACGTGCATTGCTATGGAAACAGAAATCAATGCTCGAAAAAAATCAGCCCCGGAAATGATTACAATTATCAAAATACGGTAAATATTGAACATATTACATATTGTTATGAACGTGTCCGTTACTACATTATATATATATACTTGCAGTGTGTATATAAAACATTGATAGAGGGTTTTGAAATAGTAGGGGACTCCCATTAGCCACATCTTTCAAGCGTTTTTTTAATAATCATTAAAATCGTAAAAAAAAAAATAATTGTGTGTTTTTGTCTCTCATGATGATTGTGAACGATTCCAAAAAAAAAGTGCAGTTCCCCTTTAAGCTCCATGGAGGCCAATCCACTAATGTGAAAAAGGTTGTCAGACAAAACATTAGGTGTCGGAGTAAGGCTGTAAGAGTCACATAATTAGATAATCAAGTTTTTTAATAAGATCAAGTAGGTTTGTAAATATTCTACTTTCTTGTACGTTGTAAACACTTTGAGTTTGAAATATATAAAATGTATTTTTTTTGCGTACCATAACCTTTTTTATAATAATGAACATATAATTTGCACTTTTAACATGTGTGCATTATTAAATAGTTGAAAAAAATAAATAAGTCCTTGCTGTTCGCCGCCATAAAGATCACGGTACCCAATGCCCACACACATACGCTCTCATGTGCAAAAACTATGTCTGCATATTTAAAGTTCCCAGCATTCCATGCAGTCCGGATTTGATCATGTATTAGTTATACTCATTAAACAATTTTTTAATCTAAGCAACAGAGTATAAATTGAAGCTTTTTTCCTAATCAAATTAATCGATTAATCAATCCAGCCTGCTTAATTTAAGTAATATTAATGCTACAATGTGTTAATTTCAGCCAAAACTGAGCTAACCTAAGGACAAGAACAGAAAGTTATGATAGAAGGATAATGCTGACACTAAGGTCACTGCAGCATTGTTTTGTTTAATACCTGGGTGTGCAATACTTAATTCGAAGCCCAGAGTATAACCCGCCCCAAGATATTTCCCAGAGGGTCAGATGTTATTTGCTCAGACATCTCACTAAAGCATCCACAAACCTAGATAAGTCAGAGCTTTGAGGTCCTGTTGTTAGATCATTAATGGCTGTTGTTTGGGAACATGCTGTGTCGCATGCAGCAGATTTGTTTATTAATCTGTGTAGCTGTTGAGCATACATAAACATGCACAGTATGACAGTCGAATGAAAAAAAAAGTAGCTCTTACATGATAAAAATAATCTATTTCCTCATTATGTACAGTATGTTTCTTATGGTTTTAAAACTGGAAAACAAAACAGGCTTTTAGACAGGCAGTAGGGTTTAAATCAGTTGGATATTATAGTTGCATAATTACATTATAGTTTGCTTGTGCAAAATGGAGTTTATCACACGGTTGTCTATGATTTTTGATGAATAATTGATTAATTACCACTTAAAATATCTAATGGTGAACATCGGAACGAGGAGTCTGATGTTCAGGAGTCTGTGTTGCTTATCTACAGATGAACTAGATGAGATCGAGAGTGATCGAGAAATACGAGATGGAGGTGTTTTAACGGCGAGATGGAGGTGTTTCAAGGACTGCCGAACAGAGGACACCACAATGCCCGTCAGAAATAACAAAATAATATTAATAGATTTTATTTGTTACACACTTTCCATTTAAATACATATTAAAGTGCTAAAACAACAAAAGCTTAGTCATTAAAACAGATACAATCCTAAGACTTAAACACTATTAGGTAGGGGTGTAACGGTACACAAAAATTTCGGTTTGGTACGTACCTCGGTTTAGAGGTCACAGTTCGGTTCATTTTCGATACAGTAAGAAAACAACAAAATATACATTTTTGGGTTATTTATTTACCAAATTTGCAAAATCTTGCACCAAGAATATTTTTCTTAGTGGAATATTTGATGTGTAGTAATCGGAACCTTGGATAGGTCAATAATTCATAATAACATTGATTTTGATTAAATATTATGTTTTGAGCAATGACAGTTTGAAAGAAAAAAACCCAGCTTTGTTTTATTAGTCAACATTGCAACATTTTCTAAATTACATTTAACCTTTTTTATTTCACTTTTGTTATGTTTTTGTTTATTTTAATAGTATTTTTAGAATGTGCCGTGGGCCTTTAAAACATTAGCTGTGGGCCGCAAATGGCCTCCGGGGCACACTTTTGACACCCCTGCTATAGATAATAAAAAGTTAAATCTGATAAATCTATGGATAAAAAGCAGAGCCTGGCGACGCATGCGCGTTTATCAAAACTCTCTCGCTCTCTCTGTCTCTGCCCCTCTCTCACCAATGATGCTGCGCGCACAATTCGTTTTGTTTTTAACCCCTTCTTAACCCTGAACGTACATTGAAAATACACGCAACCCTAACTCAAAATGCCAGACATTTGAGGCATTTAAGAAACTCCGCCCTGACAGCTCCGCAAAAGAGGACATGTCCGGTAAAAAGAGGACGCATGGTCAGTCTATCGTAGCCCGTTAGCTGCTAGCATGCCGTGTGTTGTGCCTTATTATAAGCGCTAACACTCAATAACTACTTTTAGCGGGGCCGTGATCACACAGAGCTAACTAGCTTGTACTGCTGTATTGACATATTGAGTCGGTGAGCTCCTGCATCGCCTCTAAATTGGTGAAGGTTAATTTTAGATTATAAATCATGCCTCTCACCTGGATAGTAGAAGGGTGTGGACATAAACCAAGAAGTCGGTCAACTTTGACATTCATTTTGTACCCGGAGATGGTGAGAAAGAAAAAAAATTTTTTTAACCCTTCCTGAGGATTATGATTCATTCTTCATTTAAACGGGAATATATAAACATCCCATCCGTCGGCATTCCAGTGAGAGCAGACATTATATAGGGAGCAGTGTTGGGTTAGTTACTGAAAAGTAACTCAGTTACTAACTCAGTTACTTACACCAAAAAGTAATGCGTTACTGTGGAAAGTAACCATTTACTTTTTATTTTATTTTAAGGCTCCCATTAATGCCCTTTTAGCCTTCATTTTAGTACTGTTATTGCACTATAGAATAATACAATCTGTTGATCAACATGACATGCATTTGCATTACTGAACTCTGCTAAGCAATGTGGTCTACATACAACACACAAAGACAAATATGTGTTTCAAAGGGCCAATTTATTTTGGGCCAGAACAAATTGACAAAACTATTTTAAATAGCTGCAACATAAGATACATAAGTAACAAACCGCAAAATAACAACATGTCACAACATGTCAGAACATAGCTGTAAACCTGGCTTAACCCAAAGAAGGCACACATGACATGATTATATGTCATGTCACTATATACAGCACACATACTGCTGTACACACGCCTAACCAGGCATTTTTTTCTCTCAAGGAGTTGTGAAATAAAATCATGTCTTCAGTGAAGCCCAGAAGACTCTACGCATTTCCCCAGTTTTAGTTTAGAGAAAAGGAAAGATTGGCCTGGCCCACTAGGATCCCTCTTTATGTTTGTGAACTTAATAGTCTATACATTTAGAGTGATGTCATAATCAAACACTCTGGAAGTCTAGAATGAAAGACTATATAAGAGAATTGACAGAGTGTGTGTACCTTCAGTGCTGAATGATGAGCAGAGGCAGAGTTTGGAGTGTCTTCTTTAGCTTGCTTTCCATGTTTATGTGCTCACTGTCCACTGTCCAGGAACTTGGAAAATGTTTTCGTGCCATTTGCCATTTGACGCCCGCTATCATGCTAATTAGCTGCCTGAAAGCGGGTGACTCCACTGTAGAAATAGCCTGCATGTCTTCTAGCACTTACGCTGCAATGGCTCTATCAATGTTGTTCTGGCTAGCAGTCCCTCCGTTAAAATCCTTAGGTGAAGTGTGTCTCTCTTTACAAGCTTCGTCAAAGCATGTTGCGTTTGTAGCTGTTTCAGCAGATTTGAATTGCTGTTTTGGGCAGTAGATGGGATCTTTGATCCAAGACACAACTTACATTTAACTAAAATGTTATTTTCTTTGTGCTCCACAAAAGAAAACTAGTGAGAATATCTCCATGTTAAGAAACTCGGCTTCGGCTCCGGCTCCGCCATGATGTCTTGTTAGTAAACACAGACACGCCCCCCGCCCCACGCACACACTCACACACACAGCGCGCCTCTTCTCTTCCTTGTGACGCAGGAAGAATCAGAAGGACGACACTGCAACTCTCCAATAAAACACACTCGGATCTTCTCACTTTCTAGCCGATACTATATAAAAAATGACGTAAAATAACGCAGTAACGCATCATGTAGTAACGGTAACTGAGTTAAGGAACATAAAAAATAACGCGTTAGAGTACTCGTTACCGCCGAAAATAACTTTGTAACGCTTTAGTCCCAACACTGATAGTGAGTGATTGTTTTATTACGTTCGAAGTTTGCGTTACTTGTTTAGCGCTCAGCAATACTGCTACATGATTAAGGCTGCAGCTAACGATTATTTTTCTATCGATTAATCTATAGATTATTTTTTTTCGATTAATCGGTTAATCTATAGATTATTTTTTTCGATTAATCTATAGATTATTTTTCCTTTTACCGATTATTTTTTTATTTAAAATGAAGATGAAAAAATAAAATACAATTTTTTCAAAAGGCATGACTTTTATTTACAAAAAAAAAGTATGGCCACCCAGTCAACATTGACAACAACATGACAAAATATTCTGTAACAATGTAAACATTTAAAACTTTTAACATTTAACAAAATTAAAAGTAGCTTATTTGCTTTTTAATGTGCAAATATAAAAGTAAACATCCAGTGCAAATCTTAATATTCTGCAATAGTATAAGCATTTCAAAAGTAAAAGTATTGCTTATTTTGCTTTAAAATGTGCAAAAATAAAGATAAACATCCAGTACAAAAAAGTGCAAAACGAAATATTCTGTAACAACAGTGTAAACATTTCAACAAAAGTAAAAGTATTGCTTATTTTGCTTAATAACACAACAATGATAGTATGATTAAAGTGAAAGTTAGTTGTTCGTTTGTGCATTGTATATGTAACTGTTAATGTTGTAAAAGGTATTTGCACAACTAATTAACGTAAGCGTTAAAGAGGAGCGCGTCTTTGTAAACACTGAACAGGCACGCCAAACGCGCCTCTCAGAGCGAAACAGTGTTTTAGTTTATGAATTTACAACGCAGATACAAATGACACATTCATGTTTTTGTGTAATGATGACAACGTATACTCACGCGGACGATTGACTAGTTGATGGTGATGGCAAGAACGCTGTCGGGTGTTTTCTTTTCAAATGTTCGTTCATAGCCGTTGTGCTGCTATGATAGGCCATTTCCGCTCGACACAGTGTGCATACAACAACTGTCAAGTGTTATGCTTTTTTCGCTGTGCTTATCCCACACTTGAAGGGATGTACCAATGCTGAATGTGGCTTCTGGATTTCACTCAAAAGACCAGACTTTAGTTACTTTTTCCTTTTATTTTCCTTTAGTTTGCAACAGTTTTTCCAACCAAGAAACAGCTTCTTTTTTCTTCTTTAGTCTTTTTAGCAGTCTTTAGCAGTGTTAGTAGACTTTAGTTTCTTTAGCTGTCATTAGCTGTCTTTAGTAGCCTTTAGCGTCTTTAGTAGCCTTTAGCTTCTTTAGTAGGTGAAAAATCTTTAAGGACAAAACACCACAAGATTAACATGCTGTAAAAAAATCAATCAATTATCAATCCCATAATTTACAATTATTAATTAGGCTATCAAACTCTTAACCATTAAACAAGTGCAAGAAAATGGACACATCTTTTCCCTTTAAGTTAAAACAGATTTTAAATAAATTGTCTCAACATAAATGCACCAAGATACATATAAAATAAATTTAAACCCAGAAACACAATAGATAAATGCAACAGAAAACCCAATATGCAAATACATAAATACCTATCCAATTGACCAGCTATTTAGATACATATTTAAAATCCATATTCAATATAAATATATTATTAATTTAGCAGTAAAACACTCAATCTTAAACGCTGTCTACTGGTAGAAAAATGCCCCTTTTTCTATGCCCTCACCAGCAGCCAATGATCCAACACAGTTAAATCCAACACTTTAAGTTGAGCGACTTCACCCTCCTGATGAAGCAAACTGCTCCAACATTTATCAAACTAAGCAAAGAATATCAACACTTCCTTACTAAACAACAGTTACATAAAACACCGTGTGTATTTAGCCTCCAGACTAAGCACGCTACATGCACACAACTCCCCCGCACCCCCCAATCTCACCAGCGCAACAGGTGCGCCACACCCACAAAGAGAAATATTAAATCTTACCGGCTGTCCGTTCAGCTTTTGGTTTTGATACACTTTTGGCACAACTCTGGGTTATCTGTAATGAACTAAACCTTGTTCCACTCTGCTCTGGCGTCTTTTGTACTCCTTGATTTGACACAGCGGTCTAATTACCGGGCTCGTGCACCAGCAGATGAGACGGGAGCGCGCCGCGTTATACCTGCGCATGAACGTAAACTGATCGGCTCTGATCATATAAGCCGACTGGCCGAAATAATGCCAAATTATATACATTTCCTGGGGTTGCCTATGTGAATAGGGAGGCGGATGTGCTCTAAGATAAAATATAATTTTATTAAGTGGGGTTTGGCTGGTTGCTAAGCAGCCACGGTTGCGAGCTCGCGCGTCAGCTGACGAGACAGCTGTTCGCCGCTACAACATTATTAGGCCGTTTATTGAAATACTCCCACACTTTTGACATGCTTTTTTTCCCTCGCTCGCACCGCTCGCATCATCTGCTTTGCGCTCCGCCATGACGGTAGTGTGACGTAAATATGTGACGCGTCGACGCACAAAAACGGCGTCGACGTATTTACGTAACCGATGACGTCGACTACGTCGACGCGTCGTTTCAGCCTTATACATGATGCAACGTTGTGATGAGTTTATGAAATCAAAATGTCGCCGTATGGAAAATACGTAAATATTACATGCTTTTATGAATATGCCTACATTACAGCATGTATATAAAACAATGATGGAGGCTTTTGTATGTTTTTTAGCAAGCTTTAGAGGCTGAATAGAGCAACTGCTATTGGCTCCATTGTTAGCTGACTTTTGCTAGCATTTATTTTCAAGTTGGAACACGTAAAAAAATTAAATTATGTGTTCTTGTCTTACATAAGGATTTTGGATAATCGACAAAATTCCAAAAAAGTGCAGTTTCCCTTTAATACATACCACTGTTCTCTGAGAAATATCACTTGATCAAGCCTTTTCTAACGTTCCACAATACAAAATATATTATTTTATTTATTTTTTATTATTTATATCAAGGTATCATTTGTGCTAATATCCTATCGGATTGATATTGTTCTCAGCCAGTACTCAAGGCAGCAATATTGGTATTGTATCGGAAGTGAAAAAGTCCTATCGGGACACCCCTTCTGGAAGCATGGCTCATGTTAACTTTGTATGTACAGTATTCTAGGACTGATACGATGTATATAGATCCTAAGTGGTAAAAATAATGTCAAGGCTCCAAAAATCATATGGGTTGGGCATTATGGCTGACAACTGTATAACGATATCGACAATTATTAATATTTATGACCTCTCGAAAGAAGACCAGGAGAAAAATATATAAAATTTACAGCATTTTTATTTCAAATGTAGCCTTCCTCTGATTATAATCCCCTCAGCTATCAAGGCAGAAAGGAAAGGAAATGTCAACACAAGCATGGAAAGCAATCAATGTAAACAAAATTGTAAAATCACATTGAACACTTAACCTCTTAAAATGAAGGTGCAAAAATAGGGAATATGTAATAAATGTTTAATAAAGTGTAAAAAAACAGAGCAAAGAGTGAAAATGTAAACAGAGAAGAACTAATTTTCTGCAAGTTACAGCTGTGCTCTAAAGGGTGAGCGTAGCTAAGGTGGTGTGGTATTGCCGGTCTTGGTGGGGACGAGCGTCTTGCATAATTTACAGACCACACTGGTTTGACTTCGGTCTGTTTAAGGAAAATCTTTAAAAAACTGCCATACTGTCGAGGTTACTTCCTGTTTTATCCACAATTTCTCTGCTCTCTGCAGCACTCATTTGTACTTTCTCTTCTTACTCCACGCAAAGAATCAACCGCGGGACAACAAGATGGGGCAACCAAACGTGATAGTTGTTACTGTCACCTGATTGGCTGTTAGCGTGTCACTCACCATTGATCAGTGATCACTTCCTGCGTTGCTCGGTTATCAGAGAGCGAATCCTTTGTTAATGCAACCACCCCTGCTTTGCAACTTTTGCTTTCTTCAGACGCATAAGAAGAAAAAAAATCAAATGTTTTATCGAATGCATTTTTTATTGATCTGTCTATTGCGATACATATTGATATATATCGATATCGTTTTATCGGCCAGCCCTACGATACAGTGATCGGTGTTTTAGTTCTCAAGACAAACAATGTAACCCTATTGGTTTTCAACTAAATTAGCTGATCTGATACACAAACATGCATTGAGAATACCAGAAAGAGAACAGCAAAACAACTCAAGTGACAAAGGGTCTTCAGTAACAGCATTCCCACCAACAATGAGCGTGTTGATTTGCTCTACCAGACCAGACTAGAGGGCTACTGGAGGAATAGATGTCCTATCAGACCACCCACAGTCATTGCCCCGGGCGAGGCCGAACGCTTAGGTCGGCTTTTTTCTCTACAGATCCAAACATGGTAAGAGGAGAAACATCAAAACACTGTAAGTCAGTGGTATAAACCCTTCTTAGATAAGCTAACATGTGGTTTTTCCCATAAGTATATCAGCCTCAGTATTTGTTTCTCTTTGAGGTTGATAATTAAAAAGTAAATTTACACCGCTCTCAACGGAAAAGTGACATTGAGGACTACCTCCCAACCTTGTACAATCACAGGCCCGCGCCCTTATTCCCAGGTGCAGTTAGTCTATTACTGCAGCGCTGCAAAAATCCCAGTGTGCAAGCGCACACGCACACATTTTCCCATTTTTCATCTTTTGTCAGATGTGAACATTTGCTCTGCATTAGCCTCTCCGGGTTTGCCTTGGACCACGATAATGGGAATAGAAAAAAAAGCCTAATGGAAATGTGGAAATTCAGGATATAGACCTCGCTTTCTCCGTGTCGTATCCAAACATACATACGCAAAATACGGGTGAGAAAAGCTACAGGAATAATGGGAAATCAAATACGACAACTTTGAGTCCGCTTCCTTAACCCGACTCCTGGCAGTATTTTCCCCCTGTCTTACTGTGGTTGTTTGTACACACGTGCACACACACAGTTGTGTACAAAAGTCATATGTCCAACCAGGCCATTGTGATAGACTATTATTCTCTCTGATGCTTTATCAGCAGAATCACACAAACATTCCGCAAGAAAATAATGGCTTTTCTATTTGTTGTCTTCTTCATCGTGTGTGTGTTTGTTTGTGTGTGTGTGTGTGTGTGTGTGTGTGTGTGTGTGCATGTCTATCTAAAAGCTGAGCCGCAAAGTGCCCATGTGCGCTGCATACAGATGTGTCAGTAAAGTCAGACATGACAATTATTAAAGTTTTCTTTTGTAATTTTGACATAACAAAGGCAAATTTAAAAAGAGCATTTCAATCGAAAGAAACACAAGCAAGTTACATTTCACAATAAAGAGCGATTTGACGTATGGTTTGTTTATCAATGAACATGTTTCAATTCTGAAGTAAAGGGGTGCTGAAAACTTTCTGATGGCTTTTCTTTGAGTCAATTTATTTTCTATTTCATGATCTGCTGCCTTCAGAAACGTACTTGTGGAGTAATTTAAATAAAAACTGAAAACTCGATGCAGTCCTGTGCACATCCTTGTTAAACGGATTTCCAATCAGTAGGTCACGGTGACAAAACCATACACAATGTCAACATGTTGCACCTAAAACTACAAAAAAATACAACTATGCTGTAGATCAGGGGTGTCAATCATACGGTTTAATCCCGCGGTCCGCAAGAGGAGTTTCTAAGTATAAAAAGGAGCTGCAATTTTTTATGAAAGAACGTGGTGTGCTAAATGTGTACACTAGATGTCGCAATAGCAATTCTGTAAGGCAAGCAAACGGTTTATAACAGGGCAAAGCAAGTATGCCAAGCAAGAGGTCCACAGTTAAGTGGACCCCTGGATCAAATCTTTACGTATTCTGCTTGCAACACATCGTGCTTAGGCACCCTCATTGCCCTAAAATGTCTGTCAAAAAAGTGGACGCAGAGTGAAACCCAACCCTTGTGATCTCCCGTTTGTATGGTTTGTTGAGTTAAGGCAAGATTAATACGTGGAAATGACAAATGCGGTATTTGCTACCGAGAAGAGTTTTTATTATCTATTTTGTTCCATCCCAGATAGGCTTTGACTAAAAGTTTGATGGCTTTGTAGATACACTGAGACAAAGTGTATCTACAAAGTGTGTGTTTTTGAAACTGCACCATTTTATTTCCTTCGCATTTTCAACTAACTTGAATTGTTTTGTCAAGAGGATTAATTGTGAAATGCACATTTTAAGAATGTGCTTGTTCTATATTTGGCCAAAGTAAAACATAGAATCTGAAGTTGTCTTTATTCTTAAGTTTTTCTGCCATGATTTTACCAGTCCGGCCCACTTGGGAATACATTTGTTTCCATGTGTCCCCTGAACTAAAATGAGTTTGGCAACCATTATAGATGTAGTGTATCAAGGTAGGATACAATAATCCTTCAAGATTGGCAGAGGTAGTTAGTAACACGCTATATATATTTCCGTTACATTTACTACAGTCACTTTTTGGAATAATTGTATTTGTCAGAGTACTTTTAATACACGTTGAGAGCCATTTGCATCATTATTATATTTACCAATAATTTATTGTTTACTGCTTGCAAAATCATTCATTTGACTGGTTACAGAGTTTTATTCTAGCAGGCACGATCACATGACTGTTTCACTAATTTAACATAAGCATGAGTGACCTTTGACTCCATGTCACCAATCAAACGGAGCCTGGCAGTCCCATGATCGCACTCAAACTAAAAATTGACATGACATCAGACGAGGCAGCACAACTCAAATGTTTACTTACTAACTATGAAAAAGAACATTTATATCATCATCTGTGTCAGTAGAATTGTTCATATTTCAGTCTACAAGAACACCATTTCTGACTTAAGAAAACAACATGTTGTAGATGTTTTAGCTGCACATACGCTAACTCGGGTTGTACTGTATACTAGTACTCAAAGTACAACGGTACTGATGAATTAAAAAAGGTACTGCCTTTGGAAAATACCGGCACTTTTTTTTTTTTCATGAACATTATGGTGCGCTGTACTGACATTGCTGGTAATACGAACCAAGGCGCTTGTCGCGAGTAAACACACACACACACACACACACACACACACACACACACACACACACACACACACACACACACACACACACACACACACACACACACACACACACACACACACGTAGAACCAATGTGGAGACTGAAGAGGGAGAATTCATGTATTTTGGCTTAAATACTAATGATAAAAGTGAACCTATAAACACTGAAGTAGTCTTTTAAATCCAGAAGGAGTTTACATAGTGGCAGGGGACTTTAATCAAGCTAATATGAAAACTGTGTTCCCCCATTTCCATCAATATGTGAATTTTGCAACCAGGGGTGGAAGCACGCTGGACATGGTGTACAGCAATATTAAGCACGCTTTTAAAGCTGCACCCCGCCCCCACCTCGGCTCCTCAGACCATCTATCTGTGATGCTAATTCCTGCATACAAGCCCCTGCTGATCAGAAAGCAAGCTACAGTGAAGCAGGTGAGGACCTGGCCAAAGGGAGCAATGGAAGCATTACAAGACTGCTTCGAAAGCACAGACTGGGACATGTTCAAGGCAGCCGCCACCGACAATCATCACACGTGTGGAGGAGTATGTAGTCTGTGTCCGCATACATTCAGAAGTGCATGGAAGATGTTAGTGTGTGTGTGTGTCAAGAACATCCCCACACGTGCCAACGAGAAACCCTGGATGAACAGTGAGGTACGTGCATGCTGAAGGCTCGGAACAAGACTTTTAAATCTGGCGACATGGTAGCACTTAAAACAGCCAGAGCTAACCTGAACCGTGCCATTAGGGTTGCAAAGCGTGCTCACAGTCAGAAAGTGCAGGACTTCTTCGAGAACCCCACGAATACTAAACAAATGTGGCAGAGCATACAGGTCATCACGGACTATAAAGCTGCCCTCCGTCCCTGTGACAACAGCATCAGCTTCCTTAATGACCTAAACAACCACTTTGCAAGGTTTGAGGCACTTAACACCACTCCGGCGAGGAAATCCATCCCTCGCCCTGATGAGCAGCCGCTCAACCTGGACACAGCGGATGTCCGGAAAACCCTGAGGAGAGTGAACCCCCGGAAAGCAGCGGGACCTGATGACATTCCGGGCAGGGTGCTTAAGGGATGTGCAGACCAGCTGGCTGGGGTTCTCACAGACATCTTCAACACCTCGCTGACCCAGGCTGTGGTACCATCTTGTTTTAAGACGGCCACAATCATTCCAGTGCCTAAAAAACCCACAATCTCCTCCCTCAATGATTATCGCCCCGTGGCACTCACCCCCATCATAATGAAGTGCTTCGAGAGGCTGGTAAAGGAATACATTGTCTCCAGACTTCCCCCCACATTCGACACATACCAGTTTGCTTATCACCCTAACCACTCCACAGAGGGCGCCATCTCCTCTGCACTCCACCTGAGCTTAGAACATCTGGAAGGAAAGGACACACACGTGCGAATGTTGTTTCTGGACTTCAGCTCGGCGCTCAACACCATCATCCCGAAGCACTTGGTCAGCAAACTGGCCCCCCTTGGATTCAGTACCCCCTTATGCAACTGGCTGCTTGACTTCCTCACAGACAGACCCCAGTCTGTGAGAGTGAGCGACAACACCTCCAGTGCCATCTCCCTGAGCACCGACTCCCCCCAGGGCTGCGTCCTGAGTCCATTGCTGTTCACGTTGATGACCCATGACTGCTGCGCCAGGTCCACTACTAACCACATTGTGAAGTATGCGGACGACACAACAGTAGTGGGCCTCATCCGTGACAACAACGACATGGACTACAGGGAAGAAGTGAAACATCTGGTTGACTGGTGCAGAACCAACAACCTGGTCCTGAACATCGACAAGACCAAGAAGCACCAGTCCACTCTTCATCAACGGCACAGCGGTGGAGATGGTAAGCAACACCAAGTTCCTGGGGGTGCAAATAACTGACAATAAGACCCGGTCCCTACACACTGGAGCTCTTGTAAAAAGAGTTCAGCAGCGCATGCGCTTTTTGCGTCGGATGAAAAGAGCACAGCTCCCTCCCCCCATTCTCACCATATTCTACAGAGGCACTATAGAGAGCCTGCTGACCAACAGCATCTCTGTCTGTACTGGAGCCTGCAGTGCCTCAGACTGGAAGTCTCTGCAGAGAGTGGTGAGGACGGCGGAAAAGATCATCAGGACTCCTCTTCCTCCTATCCAGGAGAACGCAAAAAGCCGCTGCCTGACCAGGGCTCAGAAAATCTGCATAGACTACTCCCACCCCCATCAAGGACTGTTTTCACTGCTGGACTCTAGAAAAAGGTTCTGCAGCCTCCGTAGCAGAACCTCCAGGTTCTGTAACAGCTTCTTCCCTCAGGCCGTAAGACTCTTGAACGCATTAAAATAATCCCCTCAATTCCCCCCCCCCAAAAATGGATTAACTCACTGGAATATAAAGACAATATAACATACATCCATAAACGTGGATGCATATGCAGAATTGCAATATATTTATCTGTACAGTATTCTATTTATTATTTATTTATATCTGCACCTTATTGCTTTTTTATCCTGCACTACCATGAGCTAATGCAACAAAATGTATTTCTTATCTGTACTGTAAAGTTCAAATTTGAATGACAATAAAAAGGAAGTCTAAGTCTAAAACATAGCCAGCAGCCAATGTCCCTCCATAGTGTTTTAGGTACTTCTAAATCACTAATCTTCGCTGCCATGGCAACAAACTATGTTTCTTACAAAGATCATCCCTGCAAGACAAGTAATAGCTGAACATGTTTCATTACAAACGTTGGAAGGATACAATAGCTAAGCACTAACAGCAAGCTAGTGCTCCTGAATGTAAAAGGGTTAAGCTATACAAGCATTGACTGTGAAGATACCAAGAACAAGAGCTGTATATAGTCGATAATAAAAAATATTGACGTAATAATTGTAGTAACACAAAATCTTTTGTTGGTTTTGTTATTGTTTATGAACTCAAGAAATATGTCCTGGACACAGGAGTACTTTAATTATGACCAATGTATGACGCTGTAACTACTTTGTATCGGATAGGTACCCACATTTTTTGTATGAGCCAAAAGTATCCAAAACATCAGAAGAATAAATGCTTGTTACATTTTAAAATAAGTGTAGATAGGACATGTTAAAACAGAAAAGAGATTAGGAGCCTTGGAAACCTGTTTTCTTACTTATTATTAAAAGAGAAGTTGTCTAATATGTTCACGATCTTATTCAATGTCAAAATTGTTCTTTGATTGCAACAGGAAACATAAGTTTAATGTATCATAAGATTTTCTGTTAAAATAAAGCCAATAATGATATCTGGTTGTGGTTCCCTTTATTTTGAATAGTATCAAAAAATATTAAAATACACTTTTGTACCGGTACCAAAATAATGGTATCAGGGCAACACTAATGCTAACATACGCTCTGTTATAAGGTCATAAGTGACGGTAAAATGAGTGTCAATGTAGTACAATCTGTACATTCTGTACTCGTGGAGTATTCATGTCTCTCAAAAGCATGCACACACTACAATTGTAGTGCAAGTACTATTAAAAATTGTTACTAAGTTATTTAGAACTTGAGTAGTTTTTTTCCACTGAATACTTACTTATGCTACTAATTATTTGGATGAGTACTTTTTACTTTTACTTTAGTCATATTATTCTTAAGTGACAGTACTCTAACTCGAGAAGACTTTTTGGCCCCTCTGCCTACCTCCGAAGATTGGTAAATACAGCAACCTGAGGAAGGCTAATACTGTAATATTCACCAGTACCGTACTTTCCTAGCTATGGCACCCCCCAAATTTTAAATTAAATAAATATTTTTACATACAGTATAATAGCCGCACTTCTGACCATTAGCCGCAGATTTATACCGGTACAAAATATTTTGTAAATATTTACTTACATACCTCAAATGTTTAAAGACGCTGCTAATCAAACAAAACAAAAGTTATCCTCATGGACCCACTAGCTGCAGAAGCTAGCTATCCAATCAGCTAAACAGATTCAAAAACTCCAGGGTGACGTACTGGCGAATTTACGAAACTGAAACAATACAAAAAAAATGCCAATAATACTAACACTGACACTTGTAAACGTGTTAGCATATTCGCTAATGTTAACGACGCTAGCTTGATTACATTACGATAGTCCATACAAATTGGCATGAAAACATTCCTACAGATATGACGCATTGGACGGTTTGGTAAGTATCAACTGTTTAAGTTATGTAAAACTTACAAACGTGTCTAGGAGTGATGAATGAGGAATATTTTCCAGCAGAAACGCTACAGACAAATAATAGACAAAATGGAATATACTTCCGGTTCAATGCACGAAACAGGAAGTACATTTTCAAACAGCAGCAGCTGCAGTGAGCGAACTCCTCCAAGAGAGAGCACCAAAGCACAAACAATAACAGACCTTTTAAGTGCCTCCGTCGGTGTTGAAAACTACTCAACTACTGTATGTTGAATACCAAAATATAATGGCCAATAGCAAAGAAAAATCATCAAATTAGCTGCACCGTTTTATAAGCCGCAGGGTCCAAAGCATAGGAAAAAAGTAACAGCTTATAGTCCAAAAAATACT
>NC_084573.2:25465000-25597500 GCF_033978685.3 Nerophis lumbriciformis
TTCATAATAATAGCAATATAACAATATTTATGTACTATATTTACCGTATTTTGATCATTTTAAGCATTGCCGGAACCAATTTCCTCAGCGCATTTATTTCCCTTTCCATAGCAGCCCACTTCCGACTTCAGGCAACAAATGTGTGTTCTTACTTCCGGAAACAGACGCAAGTGTTTTCTAATCATGGAAGACTTGGTAACAGACAACAAAGACGACTATTTTTGGACAAATGAGGATTCACAAGTTTATCTTTTTGAACCTGAATACACGGAGGATGAAGTACTGCTTATAGAAGACAGTACAAAGAGAGAGTAAAACGTTGGAGCAAACGAAAGTCGAGAAAGTGAGGTCGGCGTGACTTTGACGCTGTAAATGTGGAACTTGGAGTCAAACTATGCCAACATTAATGAGTTGCTTACCCGAAATCAACTGGAAACGTCCCCAGCCAGCGAGACTAAACACACATCTGTCCATCCAGTAAGTCACTAAAATATTGATCATGATACACGCAGCCGAGTGTGAAGCGACTGGGATGAGAATCAGCACCTCCAAGTCCATGGTTCTCGCCCGGGAAAGGGTGGAGTGCCATCTCCAAGTTGGGGAGGAGATCTTGCCCCAAGTGGAGGCGTACAAGTACCTAGGAGTCTTGTTCACGAGTGAGGGAAGAGTGGATCGTGAGTTCGACAGGCGGATCAGTGCGGCGTCTTCAGTAATGCGGACGCTGTATCGATCTGTTGTGGTGAAGAAGGAGCTGAGCCGAAAGGCAAAGCTCTCAATTTACCGGTCGATCTACGTTCCCATCCTCACCTATGGTCATGAGCTTTGGGTTATGACCGAAAGGACAAGATTAAGGGTACAAGCAGCCGAAATGAGTTTCCTCCGCCGGGTGACGGGTCTCTTCCTTAGAGATAGGGTGAGATGCTCTGTCATCCGGGAGGAACTCAAGAGTAAAGCTGCTGCTCCTTCACATCGAGAGGAGCCAAATGAGGTGGTTCGGGCATCTGCTCAGGATGCCACCCGAACGCCTCCCTAGGGAGGTGTTTGGGGCATGTCCGACCGGCAGGAGGCCACGGGGAAGACCCAGGACACGTTGGGTAGACTATGTCTCCCTCCTGGCCTGGGAACGCCTCGGGATCCCCCGGGAGGAGCTGGACAAAGTGGCTGGGGAGAGGGAAGAGTGAGTTTCTCTGCTTAGGCTGCTGCCCCCCGCGACCCGATCTCGGATAAGCGGAAGAAAATGGATGGATGATGCACACAGCACGTCATGCGTGTTAGTACAATTTCAGTACATACGCTGTCAAGCTAGCAGTGTACAAACAAAACATGAAATGTGGGCTAATACTTTACAGATACTGTAATAAGATTGTTCATGTTTTTCAGTCAGTACAGATTGGTGTCCTATCGCAGTGTTGCGTATTACAAACTCAAACGCAATTCAGGTGCTGACAGAAGCTAGCTTATCTCTAGCTGGAGCTAGTTTACTGCTATTACCATAGCACGCCGATCTGTGAGTACACTAGAAAAAAAGAGTTCCTAAGTGTTCGCTCTTACAATAACATTGTCACTACAGCAGGTTACGGAACGTAAATGAAGTATTGCTGGCGGTTTTTGAATGCATTTTAATGTAAATTGATTGCTTCCATTAACTGCATTGCTAGCCACCTTGAACAAGCCGAAGTTATGTAATGAGAAAAAGCTGAAATGTTCTAATAACAATATTTTTATTTTTATTTTTTATTTAACCTTTATTTAACCAAGAAAAAATCCCATTGAGATCAAAGATCTCTTTTCAAAGGGAGACCTGGCCAAGAGGGCAGCGACAAGGTTACATTAAAAACAGTAAACAACACATAAACCATCAAATTTACAACATTAAAACTTGCTCACATAACATGTGCATACAGACAAGGTAGACTGCAGTCCTTTAAACTCATTCAATGTAACAAGGGTTTGAAGTTGAATATTCGATTGTAGGTTTTTCCAAGCCTTCGGTGCTGAAAACCTAAATGCTTTCTTGCCCAGTTCAGTTCTTACTTAGGGGACGACAAATTGAAGAACATTCATTGAACGAAGATTGTGACTTCCTTGTTTCTTTGTTAAAAGACAAGATAGATAAGATGGAGTGATACAAATAATGGTTTTGTAGATGAAAACATACCAATGATTGTCTCTCTCACCTGGATAGAAGAAGGTTGAGGACGTATTCCGACAAGTTGGTACACTTTGACATCCAATTTAGATCCGGGACTGGCGAGAACAACACGAAAAGAAAAAAAAGTGCAGTTTCTCTTTAAGAAACAGTTTATTTGCGCGGTGGAGGGACATTAATCAATTCATATTGATTAATAATAATAATTTGTTTGTTAGTGCATGTAAACATATCAATTGTGTATTTATGGGGCAGCGACGTCGGTTTTAGCTTGGGGTGGGCGGCCTTTAAGAGTTTTGCGTGTGGGGGCCCAGAAATTGGTGCTAGACGCTGCCAGGACAAGAATAAACCAAAAGCGAGCTGGGGGTCACACTTTATAGCGGTCTTTGAACTGCTTGTGTCGGACAGTTTTTCTCCGTGGAGAAGACATCGCATGCTCGGTGTGCTCACTGTGGCTCACAAGGCTTTAAGACTGGAACAAAGCAGCAAGACCTCCAGAAAGCAATGGTGACAGAGCAAAGACAAACAAAGTGAGGCCAAGCACAGATCTCAGCCAGGGCTGCAAAGGTTGTGAGCCGCTCTCTTAACTCAAGATGAAAGTGAGGCGGCTCAGGAGGAGGAGAAGGAGACGAGTAGGGGGCGGGCAGTAAAGAGGGGTGGAATGATGAAATGGTACAACACAAAAGTGTAGAAAGCTTTTGATGGGTCGAAATGTGCGAATGGGAAGCACATCCATCAGTGTAGCATTTTGATGTTTTTTTTTTTAATCCGATAAATCTATACACAGTGAGCTCTGATTGAATAAAGCAATGCGGGGGAAAAGCTAAATACTATTTGTGGGCAAAAGGAGGCAACAAGGAGGATCGGGGGGCCGTGGAACAAATAAAGGCAGCGGCACAGCAAGGAAAGTAGTTGACAAGAAGAAAAATATAGAACTGTCAGCAACGGAGGAAGGGAAGGTGTGTTTGTGTGTGTGTGTGTGTGTGTGTGTGTGTGTGTGTGTGTGTGTGTAGGGGGGGCTCGTTATTGACACCATGTGTTAGCACAGGAAGCTCCTTGGGAAAATATAAGCATCTAGAGAGATCAGAGAGGGGGAAGAAGGCGATGGGAGAACAACAGAGAGAAAGACAGAGAGAAATTCTAAAGTCTTTGCAGCTGCAGGCCTGCGTGTGCAAGGGTCAGCAGTCCTACATCTGCATGTCAGGAGGCATGTGTTTTTAGCCACAAGGTCAAAGGAACTCATCCCAAAAGTCTAAGAACTACAATTCTACTTGTATTTGTGAAGGAGGACTATGTTTAGGCCAGAGCTTCTCAAATATTTTCTGTTACGCCCCCACCCCCAGGAAGAAGAAAATATTTAGCGCCCCTCTACATTCTCCACCCTAACAATAAATAGTATAATTTGTCTCTAAAAATGTTATAACTATACATCTGCATAACATTGCCATCTTATTAACATTAAAGGAAACACACCAGTCTTTCCACGTCTCTCACCGTGGTTACAGTTAGGGCTGCAATGATTAGTCGACATTCTCGACAATAACATTTGTCGCCAATAGTCTTGACGTCATCACTCGAGTTTTTCCGCCATTCGCAAAAACATCGCCAGTGATAACATTTCCTCTTAATCTTGTTAAAAACATGAATACCTTTCTCATTTTGCAGAGCGGACCTTGTTTTTATGGCAGTACATCTGTGATACGCCAGCATTTAAAGCGGTGGGAGGATGTGAACATCGTAAGCTACAACCAACAGTAGCTCGTTCGTTCACAGCCAACAAGACATTACTTTGTTTTTCCAAACATGGGAACGAAAAAAGTGAGTGCGAAAGACAGTGCTGGGAAGAAGAAGCGGATTATGTTCACTGAATACAAGAATAATATCCGTAAAAAACATGGCCGAGGTGTGAGTGTCGCCGACTTGGCGAAACGTTTAAAGCGTACCTCTGCTGGTCTGCGTCATACTAAAGCAGAATGAGTCGATAATGTTCGCCAAGGACTTGAAAATTATTTCTAAACAATGGACATGTATCCATGAAAATATGGAGAAGCTGCTGATGGTGTGTTTGACAGCAAAGCAGCTCAAAGGGGATGACATAGAAGTCGTCTCTCCATGAGGTTTTATTTGGTTTGGCTTCAATCTATTTGGACTACAGGATCACAATCTATTCTTTTTTGTATTTATTTTATACTACTTATAATCAATTCCTTTAAACATATGCTATTTATAATCTACTCTATGTATATCCTATTTAGTTATGTTCATACTATTGTTCTTGTGACACTCCCTGGGCTAAATCTGGGACCTCAAGTTATACATTTTGTGCCATCTCATTAGATTCTTGAATCCTTAAACACAAGTAGTACCTTATTATTACATTACTTCATAAAACTACTGGAGTTGTTTAAAGTAAACTATGTTGCATTGTTTTTGATACAGGGTTTCTTATCCTGCAGTTTGTTTTTCTTGTTAAAAAGTATGTTACATGTCAAAATTTTACGGGGGGGTTTGTGTGGGCTCAAAACAGAGTAATTTGATTTCAACGCATTTCAATGGGAAAAATTGATTTGAGATACAAGTATTTTGGGTTACAAGCACTGTCACAGCACCAATACCTTGACTCATAAGTCGAGGTATTGCTGTATATTGCCCAGGTCCCACTCAATTATTGACACTGAATTAGTAATCTTATTCTTGATTTTAATTGTATTCAATAACTATGTCTAACCTACTTACAGTTCACAACCTTGTCAAATGATATGAAACCATATGTTAATGACCAGGGTTATTATTTATTCAACACAAAAATCTTAGGTTTTGGTAAGGCTTATTACAAAAATAAGTACTAATCAAATGTAGTGCATAAGAGGGGACTCAAATAACTGACAAAAAATGTATTTACATACAGGTAGTTATGTTGCGCTAAAATCAGTAAACTAAAGTAGTAATGAATATGGCTCTTGCCTAAACTGTTAATCAAATGTAAGTGCAAATGAAAATACAGCTTCACCACTTAAATCATAAATTTTACGCTTAAAGAGGAACTGCACTTTTTTGGGGAATTTTGATTATCGTTCACAATCATGAAAGATATGACAAGAGATGGATTTTTTTTTTAAATGCATTATAAATATTAAATACATTTGATCAAAAGTCTGCTTACAATGGAGCCTATGGGAGCCGTTAAATTCTGCCTATATAGCCCCTAAAAAAACCATCCAAACAACTCCATTAGGGAACAAGCGCATTTCGTGACGTTCTCGCCAGTTCCAGGTCCTAAATGGCTATCAAATTGTCCCAACTTGTCGGATTATATCCTCAGCCATCTACTTTTCAGTTGAGAGGCATGATTTATGATCTTTAATAAACTTACAGGGAGCAGAGAAGCAAGGAAACAGCAGACCACTCGATGATAGCGACAGACAGAAGTGATCACGTCGCCGCTATAGTTTGTCTGCGTTAGCGCTTATAATAACAATATCACTAAAACTTGGTTAATATTTAAGTCACAAAATGTAAATTAAGGATTGTTGGCACTTTTTGGATGGTTATCGGATTTTATGGGTGGAATAGTGAAGCTCCCATTGGCGCCACTGTAAGTGGACTTCTATATTTGTTTATTTAATATTTAGAATGCATTAAAAATATAAATCCATCTGTTGTCATGTCTTTCATAATTTTAGTGAACGATAGGCAAAATTCACCTTCAAGAAACTTCTCTTTAGCTTTAGATTTCTTCTGTTTGTTTGATTTTGTCATTACTGCCACAAGTGGCGGAAAAGTGTATTACAACAGAGGACCGCTGCGGCTCATACTGACCAGAGCTGAGAAATAGAAATCTTTTGGTGGCCCTCTATGAAGCTGATTTATTGCAATCTTCTAGTTATTTTACTGATAGTGCAAACATGACTTAAATATATATACAGGTAAAAGCCAGTAAATTAGAATATTTTGAAAAACTTGATTTATTTCAGTAATTGCATTCAAAAGGTGTAACTTGTACATTATATTTATTCATTGCACACAGACTGATGCATTCAAATGTTTATTTCATTTAATTTTGATGATTTGAAGTGGCAACAAATGAAAATACAAAATTCCGTGTGTCACAAAATTAGAATATTACTTAAGGCTAATACAAAAAAGGGATTTTTAGAAATGTTGGCCAACTGAAAAGTATGAAAATGAAAAATATGAGCATGTACAATACTCAATACTTGGTTGGAGCTCCTTTTGCCTCAATTACTGCGTTAATGCGGCGTGGCATGGAGTCGATGAGTTTCTGGCACTGCTCAGGTGTTATGAGAGCCCAGGTTGCTCTGATAGTGGCCTTCAACTCTTCTGCGTTTTTGGGTCTGGCATTCTGCATCTTCCTTTTCACAATACCCCACAGATTTTCTATGGGGCTAAGGTCAGGGGAGTTGGCGGGCCAATTTAGAACAGAAATACCATGGTCCGTAAACCAGGCACGGGTAGATTTTGCGCTGTGTGCAGGCGCCAAGTCCTGTTGGAACTTGAAATCTCCATCTCCATAGAGCAGGTCAGCAGCAGGAAGCATGAAGTGCTCTAAAACTTGCTGGTAGACGGCTGCGTTGACCCTGGATCTCAGGAAACAGAGTGGACCGACACCAGCAGATGACATGGTTTGCATTTCCTTTGGAAATCGAGGTCCCAGAGTCTGGAGGAAGACAGGAGAGGCACAGGATCCACGTTGCCTGAAGTCTAGTGTAAAGTTTCCACCATCAGTGATGGTTTGGGGTGCCATGTCATCTGCTGGTGTCGGTCAAATCATCAAAATTAAATGAAATAAACATTTGAATGCATCAGTCTGTGTGCAATGAATAAATATAATGTACAAGTTACACCTTTTGAATGCAATTACTGAAATAAATCAAGTTTTTCAAAATATTCTAATTTACTGGCTTTTACCTGTATATACTGTCTTTGGTTTCTTTTGTCCTAAAGACTGCTTCCCAAAATGTTTAGTTTTTTTCCCCCAAAAAGAAGTGTCATATTCAGGTCAATAAATTGTATTGGATTCGCACCCAAGCGTTTTATTTAGTTAAAGTTTCTTATTTCCGTCAAGTACAAATGTCACAAGCAACATTATGTAAAAATATGTTTAAAAATAATTAAAAAAAAAAATTCTTTGACCAAAAAGTTGTACGCTGAGGCATTAGCCTACCATTAGTTTAGTCTTTTTATATCAGTCCAGTACACAAGTCAATAAGCGACATCATGTCAGAATATGTTCAAAAACATAAACACTTATTTAGTTTGACCGAAAATGTGTAAAATGAAGCATCAGCTTTGTCTACTAACCCTTTTTTTAAATAACATTATTGTCTTATTTTTCCTAAATCTAATACAAAATGATTTATTTTTTTAATTCTAATAATTTTTCAGACGGTTGACATGTTTTATTTCTAATTATGAGTATAAAATAAAGAGGTAAACCCTACACCAGACATAAGAAAGGACCCTGGTTGGGAAAGAATACCCAGGACTGCACAAGACGTCTACTCTCTGAAATACAGTGCAGACCCTAAGAAGAGTCATCGATGGTTCTCATGTTTAGGAAGCTCTCAAGAGAAAGAAGAGGAGAGCTTGCATCAGCTACAAACAGGCTCGACATTGAACGGGATGAAAGGAAATAAGAAGCTCCGATACATGGAGTGCAGCAAAAGCCCTGCACAAAGAGCACATAGGTAAACAGTCTCTGAAACAAGATACTTACACAGCTGATGTCGATCACCTTCAAACACTGTTTGAAGCCATCTCAAGTTTGTTTCCATTAGTGACAGTGCTACCTCAAATCAAGAGTAATCCAACTAAAGAGTATTTTGAGATATGTGCTTACAGCAAGAGATTGAAATAACTTGGTTTTCCAACTATTGGAAACCAAACCGTTAACAGCGTTCTATCCTTCTATAGCCTTCCCGAAGAAGTCGCGCGCCTGAAGCTGCTCCGTGTGTCCAGAGCGGTCTTACACACCGCCATGCTATGAACAGGTGTTCTGTCGAAATGATCTACCCGTCAAAATGAGCGAACTAACGCAAACACATCAGCGCTAAATGCTTTCTCGAGTTAAAGACCAAACAAAATAGGCTAACTCGTGTAGCGCTACAAGTACGTAATTATTCATGCAGAATATAAGTACTGTACCATAAATTCCGGACTATAAGCCGCTGTTTTTTTCCTACCCTTTGAAACCTGTGGTTTATAAGACGGAGCGGCTAATTTGTGGATTTTTCTTTGCTGACCGCAATAATAAAAATAATTTTGTAAAAAATAAAATAAAATAAAACAAAACAGGCAAAAACACCTAGATGGCGTTCTATTGCTTGTGCTATGGCGCCATCAATTGAACGAATTTGCTCACTGCAGGTGCTGCAGTGTCCTTTCATTTATCGGTAGTGCTATTTTTTTTTTCCAACCGGAGTGCCGTTCTTCTAGCTGTCTATAGCGCTCTACTCATAAGGATTCTTTATAAATCACTCATTTTTCGGACTATAAGTCGCAGTTTTTTTTCATAGTTTGGCCGGGGCTGCGACTTATACTCAGGAGCGACTTATGTGTGAAATTATTGACACATTACCGTAAAATATCAAATAATATTATTTAGCTCATTCACGTAAGAGACTAGACGTATAAGATTTCATCGGATTTAGCGATTAGGAGTGCCAGATTGTTTGGTAAACGTATAGCATGTTAAGTTAAAGTTAAAGTACCAATGATTGTCACACACACACACACACACTAGGTGTGGCGAAATTATTCTCTGCATTTGACCCATCACCCTTGATCACCCCCTGAGAGGTGAGGGGAGCAGTGGGCAGCAGCGGTGGCCGCGCCCGGGAATCATTTTTGGTGATTTAACCCCCAATTCCAACCCTTGATGCTGAGTGCCAAGCAGGGAGGTAATGGGTCCCATTTTTTTAGTCTTTGGTATGACTCGGCCAGGGTTTGAACTCACGACCTACCGAGCTCAGGGAGGACAGTTCTATATGTTATAGTTATTTGAATGACTCTTACCATAATATGTTACGTTAACATACCAGGCACGTTCTCAGTTGGTTATTTATGCGTCATATAACGTACACTTATTCAGCCTGTTGTTCACTATTCTTTATTTTAAATTGCCTTTCAAATGTCTATTCTTGGTGTTGGGTTTTATCAAATAAATTTCCCCAAAAAATGCGACATATAAATGTTTTTTTTCTTCTTTATTATGCATTTTCGGCCGGTGCGACTTATAGTCCGGAGCGATTTATACTCGGAAAAATACAGTATGTAAGTCTTACAATATAACTAAAACGTTTTTTTGTTTACTTACTAAACCTTCCCATGTGTGATGTCTGTAGGAGTGTTTTCATGGATATTTGTACGTGCTATTGTAATGTAATGACGGTAGCATCAATAGCATTAGCTAATCCGCTAACACGTTTACGAGTGTCTGTGTCAGTATTATTTACTTACAATGGCATTCTTTTTGTAATGTTTGTTTCCCAAATTCGTCAGTAAATTCACCAAAGAGTCACCATGGAGTTATTGAGTCGGTTTAGCCGATTGGAGAGCTAGCTTCCGCAGCTAGTGGGTCCATGACCATGACTTCTGTTGTGTTTGATCAGTCGTTTTACTGCCGTGATATAGGCACCGTTTGGAAACAATTTAAGTATGTAAATAAACATTTACGGAATGTTACTGTGTAAATAACTAATTTTGCAACTCAAAGTCTGCAAATTATTTTTTCTTCTAAAATTTAGTGGTGGCGGCTTATATACCGGTGCATTCTATAGTCCAGAAAATATGGTATTTATATTTCTGTCATAGTGTCTTCTGAACAGTAATCATGTAGACAATTACAGTGTGAAGAAGTACAGTAGCAAGGGGATTCATATGGCCCCATTACTGGATGGATCTCACGTGAGATGAAGGTAGGGGGGTGAATCATTGTGCAATGCAGTCTGCTGGAGACGATGGAAAGGACAACTACAAAGCAACTGACGCTGTGGTAAAAGTTGGAATTGCCACAAAATCCATTTTAAGATATTCAGCACTCTCCGAATTCGTCAGGTTTAAATTGTCAGGAAAATTGCATCAAATTGGGCCTTATGAATCCCCTTTCTACTGTAGGAAATTCACATTAACGCTAATAATGGTAGCAAACATTTGTTTTCAGTAGGCCTGGGCCGATAAATTTTGCTAGACAATATATTGACCTACAAATTATTGCCATTATTTTTTGGAGCCCAAATAACCACTGATGTAGGGACAATACAAAATAATAATGCAAGCATAAACATTCAAATGCAATTAACTTGTATTTTTCATATATATATATATATATATATATATATATATATATATATATATATAAAATATATATAGCTAAATAAAGTTATTGTGACCAAAATGATCAGTTATTTTCGTTGTATTGTTAAATATGCTCAAAAAGTACTTGTACACACACAGTAAAATCTTGAACGCAGTTAGTTCTTGTCGGTCTGTTTCAACTTGACACTGTCGAGTTTATATCGATAACTTTGTAGAAAAACAGCACATCATTTATGTTTAATGTGAATACTGTCACTCAGTTGTTTGGACAGCAAGTTTAAATTGGGGAATGACGTTTTGTAACGGGGAACGACGTCAATGTCTGTCGTTTACATGTTAGCATTTAAGCTAGCTAGCAAGCTAGCGCCATTAAAGTGCGGTTATGAATGACGGTTTTTCGATAATTTTAATGTAAAGCAGCAATACGAATCGTCGGGAGTTTTAGAGCGGTTATCACTAAAGGTGGGGGAAATAAATATCTAGATTAATCGCAATTCGGACATGGACGATTATAAAATCGATTAGTAAACGTCAATAAACAAAAATCGATTTATTCATTGCAATTAAAGTAATGCGGAAAGTTCAAAAATTTGGCTGACTGCAGCGAGCCACCTCACCGAGAGATCCGACCAGCTCCTTTATTATCGTGCACTTTTGTTCCAGTGTTGCACACATTTCCATTAATTTAATAAATGTGATGGGAATTAATTTGTTTCTTATTACAAAAGCACTGTTTTTAAAAGTTGCAACTGATAAACGGTTATTAAATGAAACGAAAAGAAATGTAACTCTGCATCAATATACATTCATTAATGGTGCATCAATCGATTTTTAATCGAATCGTAGCTCCTGAATCGTAATCGTAATCGAATCGTGAGGTGCCCAAAGATTTCCACCTGTATTCATTACTACCGTTTATTTGTGGTACAAACACGCGCAGATCTATTCAGGTGTACTGGAGAGGAGGCTATGGAAGAATTCTTCCGGATTCAGGAAGAAATGTGCGGTTTTCATCCTGGTCGTGGAACTGTGGACCAGCTCTATACTCTCGGCAGGGTCCTCGAGGGTGCATGGGAGTTTGCCCAACCAGTCTACATGTGCTTTGTGGACTTGGAGAAGGCATTCGACCGTGTCCCTCGGGAAGTCCTGTGGGGAGTGCTCAGAGAGTATGGGGTATCGGACTGTCTGATTGAGGCAGTCCGCTCCCTGTGCGATCAGTGTCAGAGCTTGGTCCGCATTGCCGGCAGTAAGTCGGACACATTTCCAGTGAGGGTTGGACTCCGCCAGGGCAGCCCTTTTGTCACCGATTCTGTTCATAACTTTTATGGACAGAATTTCTAGGCGCATTCAGGGCGTTGAGGGGATCCGGTTTGGTGGCTGCAGGATTAGATCTCTGCTTTTTGCAGATGTGGTCCTGATGGCTTCATCTGGCCAGGATCTTCAGCACTCACTGGATCGGTTCGCAGCCGAGTGTGAAGCGACTGGGATGAGAATCAGCACCTCCAAGTCCGAGTCCATGGTTCTCGCCCGGGAAAGGGTGGAGTGCCATCTCCGGGTTGGGGAGGAGACTCTGCCCCAAGTGGAGGAGTTCAAGTACCTCGGAGTCTTGTTCACGAGTGAGGGAAGAGTGGATCGTGAGATCGACAGGCGGATCGTGAGATCGACAGGCGGATCGGTGCACTGTCTTCAGTAATGCGGACGCTGTATCGATCCGTTGTGGTGAAGAAGGAGCTGAGCCGGAAGTCAAAGCTCTCAATTTACCGGTCGATCTACGTTCCCATCCTCATCTATGGTCATGAGCTTTGGGTTATGGACAAGGACAAGATCACGGGGACAAGCGGCCGAAATGAGTTTCCTCCGCCGGGTGGCGAGGCTCTCCCTTAGAGATAGGGTGAGAAGCTCTGCCATCCAGGAGGAGCTCAAAGTAAAGCTGCTGCTCCTCCATATCGTGAGGAGCCAGATGAGGTGGTTTGGGCATCTGCTCAGGATGCCACCCGAACGCCTCCCTAGGGAGGTGTTTAGGGCACGTCCGACCGGTAGGAGGCCACGGGGAAGACCCAGGACACGTTGGGAAGACTATGTCTCCCGGCTGGCCTGGGAACGCCTCGGGATCCCCTGGGAAGAGCTGGACAAAGTGGCTGGAGAGAGGGACGTCTGGGCTTCTCTGCTTAGGCTGCTGCCCCCGTTACCCAACCTCGGATATGCGGAGAAAGATGGATGGATGGAAGGACACGCGCAGCTGCAGAAACCGATGCTCAAAGAAACAAAGACACTTGATGAAGGACAAGATGATTCACTCCCTTCTTTTCCTTCCACTGAAACCGATGAAAAGCGTGAATGCTCTTGAAGCATGAGCACGGCGATTTATCGACGCTGGAAAACTTACCGACCTAATTTTATATTATCGCCGGTTTCTCTGTTTTTTAAATGTTAATATTGCAGACGATCACCCTCATTTAATTCTAGCTGCTAAAATTGTGATCACGATTAAAAGGTTATTAATTGTGCAGCCCTACTACATATGTACAGAATAAACCACATCATGTTAGTACTTCATTTGAGGAAAATTAGTAAATTATAATAACTTCCTGTAATTTGATAATATTCTTCATTTCATCATTTGATAGATTACAAATTAACACCAATGGGAGCATTTTAAAACTCTGCCAGACTCAATTCCGCTGATTTGACTGATGAACATTATCATTTATTTAGACAGTACAAATAATGACAAATGAAGATACAATACTATTACCAGCAACATGCAAGTTTTAAAAAAACGATTTATATAATGATTTGTACATTTTCAAAATGTGCCTAGTCTATTTTTAAACAAAGAAAATAATCTAAAGTTGTCCTTAATTTTAAATTGTGATGTTTTTACCAGTCCGGCTCACTTGGGAATAGATTTTTCCCTCATGTGGCGCCTGGGTTAAAATAAGTTTGACACCTCTGCACTAGGAACTACAACAATAAGAGTCGTGCCCAACTACCGAGCGGTAGTGGGAGCATTATTTGATGGCTAATAGGCCTGTCAGAAAGTGCTGCCTCTATGTCAGTGGTCCCCAAACTACGGCCCACCAGCGTCCAAAATCCAGCCCGCGGGAAGTCCCAAGTTTAAAAATATTTTATTTATTTATTTATTTTTTAATCTGTCCTTTCTAATTCATTTTCTACCGCTTGTTACTCTCGGTGTCTCCTAGCCACTCAGGCAAATCATATTGTCTAAAGATGCATTTTTCCATTGATAATGTGACATCATCGCGCTCAGAATATATATATATATATATATATATATATATATATATACACACACACACACACACACACACACACACACACACACACACACACACACACACACACAGCCCGGCCCCCAACCAAAATTTTTAACCCAATGGGGCCCCCGAGTCAAAAAAGTTTGGGCACCCCTGCTCTATATCATATAAATAAATAAATAATAGCCATTCTACAGTGGGAGTGTTATTTGATATCTAAATCGGCTTTTCGATACTTAAGGTGGCATTTTTTGACGAATTGCGCAACTGGTAGTTTTTTAACCAGCATAACTAGGAACATTGTTTTTTCAACACCATTATACGCAACCCAGTCGTCCCTCTTTGGTAACTTGGCTCATTGTACATTGTAATGAGACAGCAAGACTACCATACCATACCAAGTTCATTTACACCAATCAGAACAGGCCAAAAAAGGATGCTGTGGTCCTCTTCAGTCTGCTGGAAGAGGTGAACGCTTTACATTATTGTTACATTACTTCATAAAACTACTGTAGTTGTTTGGGGTATATTTTATTGCAAGTTTCCTTAATAGATTTTGGACACAATGTACGACTTGTGTCTACATGTTTCTGTGCATTTTCATGAACACATTTTAGGGCACATTCGTCTGGTAGGAGACCACAGGGAAGACCCAGGACACTATGGGGAGAGGGAAGTCTTGGCTTCTCTGCTTAGACTGGTGCCCCCGCGACCCCATTTTGCATAAGCGGAAAAAGATGGATGGATGGTATTCAAAAATGTTAATACAATTTAGATGGAAAAATAGGGAGGGGCTTTAGAATGAAATTAGGTCATTTTTGCTGCCATTTCTCTGTGTTAAAACCAACAGCTTAGACTGTGGCCTCTCAGAATAGATAAATTAGGCATTACTTGTATGAAATTACGCTATTTACACTGTGGTGCACACTGGAGAGTCCTGGGAATTGTTTTTTTTTCTTCGGAAAGCTAGATGTGGCCCAAATTAAAAGTAAGTGTGCCAGCTCCGAAAGGGACTGTTACTATTTTCAAAACTTCCGTCATCCAATTGTCATCCAGTTGTCCTCTCAGTAAACAGTCAGGATGCAGGCACTTTTGTTAACTAACATTCACACCGCCAATGTCTCACACTTGTACAAACACACACACTAATTCATCAACTCATGCCCTTCTCCTTTCTCTCTTTCCCTCGCTATCTTTGAGGAAGGGAGGAGGCGGGCAGAGCTGCTATTGTGTCCCGAGTAGAATTAACTATTGATTTTCTCCTTAGCATTATCAGTGCAGCTCTGACCACAAAACAACTACAGAGCACTCACAGAGGGGCGTGCACACACATGAAAAAGCCCCAGATTTTGTTTTTCGGAAGGCCGCAGCGCACAGGCGCGGGAATAGGCCCAATCAAATATTAAGATGAGACTGCAGTACGCGCACACAAACAATGATAAAAGAGAAAATGCTATACATACAGTACAGTGCCACACTTCAGACCAGGGGGGTCCAAAAGTGCGGCTCGGGGACCATTTGCGGCCCGTAGCAACTTTTTTAATGGTTGGTGGCACAACCGTTAGCATTCTAATATTAGCATGCAAGCTTTTTTGCTAATTCTGCAAGTATACACCTCAGTGTCAAACATTTTGGCACTTGACAGAAGATACTAGATTTTTTTTTTTCTTAGCTAATTTTGCAGTCATATTTTGGTACTTGATGCCTGCTATCGTTAGCTGGCTCGTATTTTAAAAAACATTTTCAAATAATATATTTTGTTACAGTTAACATTTTAACATGCTAATAGCATACTACATATTTTTAGCTAAATTAACAGGTATACAACTGTGTCATATTTTGGTATTTCAGTAATAACTGTTAGCATGCTATAGTTAGCTGGATTTTTTTTGTCATTTTGCTCATATTTATTGCTACTTGACGCTATCTGGCCAGCGTGCTAACTGTTATTAGTGTTTCAGTTTGGCTTTGGCTTATCAGCATTCACAAAAAATTTCTACCAAAATTATATTTTCTCATTCTTTGAAAAAAATATACCGTATTTTTCGGACTATAAGTCGCTCCGGAGTATAAGTCGCACCGGCCGAAAATGCATAAGAAAGAAGGAAAAAAACATATATAAGTCGCACTGGAGTATAAGTCGCATATTTTGGGGAAATGTATTTGATAAAACCCAACACCAAGAATAGACATTTGAAAGGCAATTTAAAATAAACAAAGAATAGTGAACAACAGGCTGAATAAGTGTACGTTATATGGCACATAAATAACCAACTGAGAACGTGCCTGGTATGTTAACGTAACAAATTATGGTAAGAGTCATTCAAATAACTATAACATATAGAACATGCTATACATTTACCAAACAATCTGTCACTCCTAATCGCTAAATCCGATGAAATCTTATAAGTCTAGTCTCTTACGTGAATTAGCTAAATAATATTATTTGATATTTTACGGTAATGTGTTAATAATTTCACACATAAGTCGCTCCTGAGTATAAGTCGCACCCCCGGCCAAACTATGAAAAAAACTGCAACTTATAGTCCGAAAAACACCGTATATATTGTAGGGATGTCCGATAATATCGGTTTGCCGATATTATCGGCCGATGAATGTTTTAAAATGTAATATCGGTTTCTTAATTATCGGTTTCTAAAAGTAACATGTATGACGTTTTTAAAACGCCGCTGTGTACACGGACATAGGGAGAGGTACAGAGTGCCAATAAACCTTAAAGGCATTTCCTTTGCGTGCGTGCCGTCCGAGTCACATAATATCTACCGGCTGTTCTCATCACGAATTAATGCAAGGCATACTTGGTCAACAGCCATACAGGTCACACTGAGGGTGGCCGTATAAACAAGTTTAACACTGTTACAAATATGCGCCACACTGTGAACCCACACCAAACAAGAATGACAAAAACATTTCGGGAGAACATCCGCACCGTAACACAACATAAACACAACAGAACAAATACCCAGAACACCTTGCAGTACTAACTCTTCCGGGACGCTACAATATAATGTTTGGTCTGTTTGGTCCAGCTGGCCGGGGATGTTTCCTGTTGATTTTGGGTAAGCAATCCATTAATGCCGAAATACCTTGGCTCCAAGTTTCATATTTATAGCATCAAAATCGCTTTCATCCCACTCTTCCGGTTTCTGTCTGCTTCAACGTCTCACTCTTCCTTCGTACTCGCTTCTATAAGCAGCAGTATATTTAGCTTCAAAAGTATCAGGTTGTGAATCCTCATTTGTCTAAAAATAGTCGTCTTTGTGGTCTGTTACCTAGTCTGCCATGATTAGAAGACACACACGACTTTGTATCTAGAAGTGAGAACACATTTGATGCCAGAAGTCAGATGTGCTTTGCTATGGAAACAGAAATCAATGCGCGAAATAAATCAGGCTGATTGATTAAAATGATTAAAATGCGGTAAATATTGAACTTGTTACATATTGATATGAACGTGTCTTACTATATTATATAAAGACTTGCAGCGTGTATATAAAACATTGCTGGTTTTGATGTCATTTTAGAGGGCTTTAAAGGCTACAACAGTGACTCCTATTAGCCGCATCTTTGAAGCTTTTATCTTTAAATTGGTTAAAAAAATTTTTTTAAAAACATGTGTTCTTGTCTCTCATTATGGTTGTGAACGATTCCACAAAAAAGAGCAGTTCCCCTTTAAGTGTTGTAGTCATTGAAATCTGATACTTGTCTTTTCTTCCTAAGCTCCACAATTAGTTTTGAAAGGAAGGACGCCGCATCATTCTAACTTAACACCCGTTTAATTTTGGAAACCAAAGCAGTGCTCTAATCCACACGCGCACACACCTGTTAACACGGCACTGTCTTTAGCACAATGTCATTGATTCATTTTTGATAAGAGTGCCTCATTCTGCTGTTAGGGTTTTGTGACTCGTTCTATTTACAGAATTCGGTATTCATAACATACAACAGTTACTTGAGTACAACATTGACCACTTTCAAGACTTCAGTGTACATCATGCGATCCCAGTTAATTAAATGTCCAAGGGTGAGACGAACATTAGAAGAGAAGAATACACATCATAAGTTATGTGAAGTCAACTGACAGCACAGTGGCTTATGTGGTTCGCACATCTGCCTCAAAGCCAGATGGTATGGGTTCGGATCTTAGCTCAGACCTTTCTGTTTGGAGTTCAAACACAGTCCAAAAAACATGCATGTTAGGTTAAGAAGAGGCACTAAGTTGTCTGCATGTGTAAATGTGAGGGTGATTGGTTGTCTGTCTATATGTGCTGAAAATGAATGACTGAATGTATAATTATGGCTGCAAGTGATGATTTATGCTTCCATTTTTCCTATTGAATATATGTTGAAGCAGTGTTAAAAGTATGGATTCAACCTCAAAAACAGCTCGTGGTGATTGAACGGTGCTGATGGTCTATCAGAGTAAGTAGAGTGGCTAAGTAGGCCCAGGATTACTGCCCTGGCAACCCATGCCACAACAAAGAACCCTTCACGGCCCAAAACCAGTGTTGGGTTAGTTACTGAAAACCAGTAACTAGTTACAGTTACTAGTTACTTTATTTCCAAAGTAACTCAGTTACTAACTCAGTTACTTAAACCAAAAAGTAATGCGTTACTGTGAAAAGTAACTATTTAGTTACTTACATATATATTTTTTTATTTTTTTAAGGCCCCATTTAATGCCCTTTTAGCCTTCATTTTAGTACTGTTATTGCACTGTAGAATAATACAATCTGTTGATCAACTTGACATGCATTTGCATCACTGAACTCTGCTAAGCAATGTGCTCTACATACAACACACAAAGACAAATATATGTTTTAAAGGGCCAATTTGTTTCAGACCAGAACAAATTGACAAAACTATTTTAAATAGCTGCAACTTAACATACATAAGTAACAAACAGCATAATAACAACATAGCTGTAAAACAAGAAAGGCACACACTACATACATAAAGCCTAACCAGGCGTTTTCTCAAGGAATTCTGAAATAAAATCATGTCTGAAGCCCAGAACACTCTACACATTTCCCCACTTAGTTTAGAGAAAAGGAAATATTAGCCTGGCCCACTAGTATCCCTCTTTAGGTTTGTGAACTTTATAGTCTAAACATTTAGAGTGATGTGATAATCAAACACTCTAAAAGTTTAAAATGAAAGAGTATATAAGAGAATTGACAGAGTGTGTGTACCTTCAGTGTGCAGTGCCTCATTAAAATCCAGCCGCTGTTGGAGATGGAGGTGAAGTGTGTGTCTCTTTACTAGCTTCGTCGAAGCATGTTGTTTTTGTCGCTGTTTCAGCATATTTGAAACTTACATTCAGCTAAAATGTTCTTTTCTTTGTGGTCGATAAAAGAAACGTACTGAAAATATCTCCATTTTAAGAAACTCGGCTTCGGGGTTCGCCATGACGTCTTGATAGTAGACACAGACACGCCCCCTCCCACACACACACACACTCACACACACATACACACAGACAGCGCGCGGCGCGCCTCTTTTTTGTCGCCTCTTCAGCAGCGCTGCAACACTCATATCTTCTCAGTTTCTAGCCGATACTACATAAAAAATAACGCAAAATAACGCAGTAACGCATCATGTAGTAACGGTAACGGAGTTACTGAATATAAAAAATAACGCGTTAGATTACTAGTTACCGCCGATAGTAACGGCGTTACAGTAACGCGTTACTTTGTAACGCGTTAGTCCCAACACTGCCCAAAACTGACTAAAAGGATAAAAACAGATCTCTTGACCCAGTTCAGTTCTAGGGATAACTATAATTACAAGTAACAAAACCGACCAATGTCCAGAGCATGTTATTGTTTTTCATTTTCTCAGACACTTTTTATATTGACTAATGTGATCAATAAATTCAAGTATGAACAGAACTACATTACTTTGATTACTCTGCTGGTATTTCAAGGAGGGGAAGAAATGATCTAGGACCCTGTATACTCGCTTGTCGTTTTAACAAAGAATTGCAAGAAAAAGGGGGGGGAAATAAAAGTAGAAGTCATTTTGAATGAGAAATACTACTTGTTGCAATGCTTTCCACCTTCTCTCATCCTGGATTGTGTTATTTTGGTTTATTGTTGCCAATTTCTGTGTTGTTTTTTGTTCCGAAATGTACAGATAGTCACTACTGCCTGTTATTTAAGAACAGAACTGTAAATACTTTTTATAATAACTAACATTATTGGAAAAGTCTGCAGATCAGTTTAGAATAACGGAATGAAACTTGAAAATGCTCCGGTGGTGGTTCATATTTGAAAGTCGCTGATTCGCTCTTGTTGCTATCAATCAAAGAGATTTCGGCTCAGACAGATCATCCAATCATCATGCAGAATCCCAGCGTCCAGGCCAGCTGATGCCAGCCCACTGTCCCATAGACCCTCAGAGACGCTCAGTGTCGGATGGGTGTCAGAAAACCGAGCATTTATCCAACGGCTTTCTAGTTTCCCCTCAATGGAACAACCCACTTCATGATTTTCCCCATTTAAGTCTTTGGAGGCTAAGCTTCAACATGGTTTACCGTGCCGTAACACCACCACAATGAAAGAAGAAAGTCGTACCAGTGACCTGTGAAAAGTAGCTGATTCTGAACAAAAGTTAAACACATTCTAGCGCTTATTTAGTCAATGAAATGTAAACACAAAAGTAATTATTTTACCACTTATTTTTTTACATTTTAGGGGAAACTGAGCTCCCCTTGCAGTCTTAAAGCAATCTCCAGTGATACATAAATATTCTTTAGCAGGTCATTCCATGCCCCCCTCTTTTTCCAAATCTCTTATTTGTAAGAAAACTTTAATTGCAATAAGTTGGGCTTTCCAAGTTGAGAAAGTTTGACAGATTTCCCAGTGGTGCGTTCTATCAAACCCATCCAGCTAAGCGCGGCGGATTTTTGCATTAACAAAGCAGACTGGGATCAACATGTTTCAGAAACATAACACTGAGATGGATTCATCTCATGAAAACATTGATTTCTCTAATGGCCGAAACACACACCAACAAGATTCACGTTCTATTCACTATGATGCCTCCAGTGAACTTGCAAGTACACCTTGGTTGAATCTGCATTAGTAATTGCTTTGAATAGAGCCTTTTTAAATTGGTAATAACATTGCAAATAGCAGCTTCAGTTAAGGCTGGTACACAAATATTTTCTAAATATTAAGTGATTTTTTTTTATCTGTTACACACAAAAATCAGGCATTGAGCCGTTGTGATCTTTGTGTGTATGGTGTCCTACGGCATGTCAGCGCGGCCCATCAAACACATAACTACTGTGTCCCACTATCATGTCTGATGTAAGTCGAAATCTGGCGTAAACAAATGTGGTCTAAAATGGAAGAAGAAGATACATAGCAACCAACATTGCAGCGACCTAAAAACACAAAAACAGGCAACATGAAAGAGGAATGATGGTGGTCTTGGGACTGTTACTGAGAGAAAATACCATACTCCAAAAAAGACTGGGTAAAAATCGTTGAGACGGCGTGAACACGGACTTTATAATCTACTGAGCGAGCTGGAGGTGAGATTTTTTTTTTGTAAATTAAGGTAATGGCTGCTTTTATTAGCGTAGTAGGCCTACTGCTACAACGATTAATTGTGTCAACTCAAGTTTATGTTGAGAGATTGTTTACGCTAGCTTCCTTAGTCATAGCTCAGTAAGCTCCCTTCTTGATTGGCTACTTTCGGTATAACGTCCAAAATTTACATTGCAGAGACTCCCCATAGACATGAAAAGTTTTGGTCGGATTGTCGGCCCCGACCCGTTTTGGAGCCGATTAGCCGGACAAATTCCATCCTAACACACCCTTAGACAGTGAGACCACAGGACAATCTTATAAGTCATAAGACAACCAGGAGTTTGCAGTTTTTAGTCAAAAGGGGAAAATCGGGACAGAAACAACTGTTGTCTTGATTTGTGTACCCCACATAAATTACACTAAGACAGGGGTCGGCATCCCAAAATGTTGAGAGAGCCATATTGGACCAAAAATACAGAAAACTCATCTGTCTGGAGCCGCAAAAAATTAAACACTAATTATCAGTTTTATAATGAACACATGATGTAAGTGTCTATCCATCCATCCATCCATTCATTTTCTACCGCTTGTACCTTTTGGGGACGCGGGGGGTGCTGGAGCCTATCTCAGCTGCATTCGGGCGAAAGGTGGGGTACACCCTGGACAAGTCGCCACCTCATCACAGGGCCAACACAGATAGACAACATTCACACTCACATTCACACACTAAGGCCAATTTTAGTGTTGCCAATCAACCTATCCCCAGGTGCATGTTTTTGGCGGTGGGAGGAAGCCGGAGTACCCGGAGGGAACCCACGCAGTCACAGGGAGAACATGCAAACTCCACACAGAAAGATCCTGAGCCCGGGATTGAACCCAGGACTACTCAGGACCTTCGTATTGTGAGGCACATGCACTGACCCCTGTTTCACCGTGCTGCCCATGTAAGTGTCTATATTAGCTTTATTAGCCTACTATCAAATTGACCATGTGTCGCAGGCTGACATGACCATGTGTCGCAGGCTGACACAAATCTTCACTGACGGAAATGTTGAAATTTAATATTTATTCTACACATTTTTACAACATTGGAAAACATTAGTAAAACGGAAGCTTTTTTTAAGAGGGTGAGATAACTCTTAAGATATAGATGTGTGTGTTCATGTTAAAAGAAATGGCAGGCTGTCTTCTTCTAATGGATTAATTACAATCTTTGCAAGCTGGGTAATGTTTACTGTGGTCTGGAACAACATGGCACACAAACAACTATCAGAAATGCAAATATTACATACAAATAATGTGTCATGAGACATACAGATAATGTGTCATGAGACATGCAAATATAAATTAAATACACAGAGGACATAAATAAATAAAATTAAATGAGCTCAAATATACCTACAAACGAGGCATACTGATGCAATATGTACATACAGTTAAGCCTAAATAGCATGTTAACATCAATTAGCTTGCAGTCATGCACGGACCAAATATGCCTGATTTGGACTCCACACAAGTCAATAAACGAAGCTCACATTTGTGCATTCACGCACAGCATGAAATATTTGGTGGACAAAATGAGACAAAAAACAGTCTTTCTGTGGCAGCATCGGAGAAAGCTATACATGTAAACAAACTGTTGCGTCACAGTCGACACAACTACAGTGAGTTCAAGGACCACCAAAATTAGTAGGACAAAACGGCGCTCGCCAACTACTCTCATCAGTAAAGCATAAACACAAACATAATAAACAGTGGGCTTTCTAACAATTAGGAAGGTTTGTGTTATGTTTGTAACCTAACTCTTGCCAGATCCTTGTAGTTCCCTGAGCTCCACACAAGGATCTGGGACTTCTAAAGAGGAGCTGTATTTCAGAAGGCGGGGCCGTGTAAAAAAAAAAATTGTATGTGATTGGATAAACCACCTGTCCGTTATCTTGAATGACGTGCTACTTCAACCACTCACATCGAAATCAACTCGTGACGCTGATGAGAGCGACGCTGGGAAATCCAAAACAGAACAGCCAACTACTGGATGACGACAGAGCGAAGAGTTAGAGAACTTTTACTGAAACAACGCAGCAATGTCAGTAGACGATCGATGTTGTTTGTGCAAAGAAAATATGTGAATAAAAGGCTTCATTGGGAAGTCTTCATTTCTCCTTCACCACCAGTGGAGCGATTTGGTAAATCAAGCTCTTGCCAAACCCGGTCGGAAGAAAAGCCAAAACATCCTTGCCACCAATAAATGTCTTCAAAACCGTTCTCTGTTCATCTTTTGAAGAATTAATGTTCGATAGATTCGACAAAACAGTTGCAATAGCAGAATCAATGTCAGCACACGACTACTCGCTGTGTTCCGCTATTGTTGTTTGAATCAGACAAACGTCAAATCTATGAAATCCCGCCCGACGATCCTGATTGGTTAATTATTTTTTGCTATCTTGAAGGAGTTTGCATTGCCCTCGATCCCAGATCCTTGTGTGGAGCTCAGCGAACTACAAGGATCTGGCGAGAGTCAGGTTATTATGTTTGTCCTCCTAAAGAAACCTTATTAAAACAAAAAAAAAAGGTTCATACATTTTTTTTAAAAGCTCCAGGGAGCCACTTGGGCGGCGCTAAAGAGCCACAGGTTGCCGACCACGGCACTAACGCAAGTATTTTTGGCTATTGTTGGCTCTAAAGTCTCATTCAAAATGATTTTTTTCTAAACTTCAAAAAAGGTCTCGATTCCATCATGATGTCATAGGATGTATGTATCAAGTGCATTGACATTTCCCGCTGTGGTACGCGTCGATAGATACCTTGCGACACCTTGGGTAAGAACCTAAGCTTGCTTCCATAGTAGATGCAGGTTCCAAAATGTTACTTAAGTCGATTATTTTCAATGTTCCAAAAAAATCAACAGATTAAAGTTGTGTAGTACCATTAAGGCAAATTATATATAAGTCAAGACAATAGACATTAAATCAGAGCAGAGTTACTCTTCCTATTGAAAAATGGTTTTACATATTGTACATGGTCTTAAAGCAAATATGCAACATGCTGTTTACCTTTGAACTATATTTATAACATTAGGTCAAATACTGTATAACAGGTGAGTTCTTCAATGTACTTGAATCTTTAAATAAAAGACTTCTACCTAAAAACTGCATCAGAAACTACACCACACATTGACCTTCCTTTTCGGAACATTCCATCAACCAGTTCCATCCAACATTTATCAGCTGTGATTTCTCACCATCTGCCTCATAACTCCACACCCACTTCCCCTAATTTCTCAGTAACAAAGATTGTACGAACAGACTCTCAAAATTGGTCGTACATTCTTTGGGAGAACAGTTCAGATTGCAATCTTCAAGAGCGTGGGAATACAATACGGCCATTTTGTCATGTGTGTCCCCATTCCTCATCACGCCTTGAGTGATGGCTGTCCCCATTCAAAGTCCCAAATGTTTTGGTTTTTTGAGGATGGACTGCTATTATCCTTTGCAGACTTTTATATGCCTGGATTATCTGTGCAATATTGCATTTAATGCATGTTATAGTAGACCACCAAGTATACCAATAGTATAAGGAGGGGCGCCCTGGAGGGGTATTAGTGTCTTTGTTCATGCTTGAACAATACACAATCCTCCAGCGAGGTGGCAGCAGTGCTCAAAGTAATCAACAGGCTTCCTGTTCCACCCAGTAGAAGACGTATACAGTTTGTAGCTGATGAAGGAGGAGAGGTGGAGAAGTTACAGTAAAGGAAAAGGGAAGAGTCAAAGGCAAGGAAACAAGTGATGATAAACAGAATATAGACAGTACCATATTTTTCGGACTACCCACTACATTTTAAAAGAAAACATTATTTTTTTACATATATTGTTTGCACTGGTACGTTGTGAAATGAGATATTTACACAGAAAGATTTTGTAAATGTTTATTTACATACATTTAGTTATATTTACGTTCAAAACGGTTATAAACCGCAAGGTTCAAAAAAAAAAAAAGTAGCGGCTTATATTCTGGAAACTACGGTAAATACGAGAAAGCGTACTATTCATAGTCCTTGGGTTTAGGGAAACGAGGAAAGACTGGTGTGTGTTTTATGCCAAAAAACTCTGGCCTTGAAAGCATGGAACCAACAAATTTAAAGGTTTTAACATTATAGTGCCAAGTATATAAAAACCACAGTGAATCCGTTTTTTTTACCTTGAGAATCACACAAACTGAACAGTCTCGTTTAAAGGGGTCATATTATGATTTTTTCCCCACATTTAAATCACTTCCTTGTGGTCTACATAACATGTAATGATGGTTCTTTGTTTAAAATTTATCATAGAATATGTTTTAAGGACCGTTTTTAAGCCGCTTTCTGACTGTCTCTTAAGGATGCGCCGTGTCTCCACTTTGACAGTCTTCTCCCCGCCATCCATGTTGTAGTTTTAGCACTTCTGACGGATATAAGTTCAAACTATATGCTAAATGGTATTAGAGATGGCAACAGCGTAGGACACATGTGCATGTACGAGCCAGTCTGCCCTACAAAAAAAGCATAGCGAAAAAGAAGGGTGCTTTTTGACTACACTGCGGACTAAAATGGCATACTTGTGTAAAGCACTATGACTAAATTTCTACCATATACAAAAAGTACCACTGTAATTTTGCCTCATTCCTGTGAGATTCTTGCATGTGACTGAGGCATTAAGGAGTGGGACTGACCAGGACTCGCTGCAGTGTGTTCAAACAACCACCAGGTAGCATCTGTGAGCAAATAATACTCCATCATCTCTTTCCCTTTTGGACTTATCAGGTCGTTGCATTCTTCACTTAAAGTGAAAAATTAGGCAAAAATGTAACTGGTAACATCTGTATGGAGATATCCGCTGATGTCACAATTGGGCAAAACATCACTAATGGGGAAAATTCCCAATAGCTTGTTTGGAAGAAGTATGAAAGAAGGCAAGATTGCTTGAAAAATATCTCCGCAATGTATCAATGGTTTCTTTCACATTTTCGGGACTTACGCAGATCCCAAACATACAAATAGGTACCAATAGGTAAGATAAGTTGGTTTTGCAATAAAGGTTACCTTTAAATAAAACTGCGGTGGCGAGCATCTAAAACTGTGGTTTGATTAGATAAAAAAAAAAAATACATATCAAGTTCTCAATAGTATTTTTAATTTATAAAGGGGCAAAATAATTACAGAAAATAAGTGAAAACCACTGTGTAAGACCTAAACTGGTGTAAAAGGACGCTAACATTGAGCCATTTAACAGCCTAACATAACAGTACCGGTAAGTGGAGGAACATGTGCCACAAAAAGGGGATTTTCCTTTCAGAAGAGGCCGCCTACCTAACCGCCTACTATAGCCCCTAATTGGGAACACAGCTACTATCTGATATACCCTTGCCAAAATCCACATTTCATCTCTTATTTTTTGTCTTATGAATCCAGACAAAAAAAAAAACAATGGGTAATCAGGCCATTTTCTCATTGACACACATACAGTAGTAAACTACGCAGAGACAAAAGCAGGATAGTTAAAGAACAGTCGTTATTAGACAGTAAAAAGAATGGCAATCACTAGACTTGTCTTGAGATGATACAACACATCAAATACAATCAATGTATTCACAAAGAGGGACAAACTTTCTTTTTTGTGGGAATATTCAAATCTCTGTTGATGGCCTTATTCCTCCTCCAGTCAGTCATAATCTCTGAAGACTTTAGTGCAGTTCACCAGTGTTACCGGTGTCATGCAGCAAACTGATCTTTCACAGTTCCACAGACACAAAGCGAGTGTTTTGTGAGGTGATTAGAAAATTACAACCAAGACATAAATACGTTTTCACTTAGCTCCATTGGTAAGATACCAAGCAAATTGATTTGACTTAGTTTCAGATTCATCAGAGGGGTCTGCCTGCATGACAATTCCAATGCAGGTTTTTTTTCTTTATTTGTGATGCTTGAAATATTTCCAGAAACACCCCACAGGATGTCAAATGGTGAAGCAACCTCTTAACAACCCTCTATGGAACTCTTGGAAAGCCAGAACTATAACTTTGAGTACAAACATTCTTCTTGAGCTCTCAATCTGACAAAAAAATGAGTTCTAGTCATATTCTCATGGCATTAAATTGATTGCAACTGGAATGTTCATGTTTTGGTCATAGTTCAAGCACATACTGGAGTAAAGGTGACTATCAGCCTAGAAATGTGCAGTGGTGTGCCGTCAGAACCAGCAAGGTGTTCTCTGATGGCCTAACATAAATCATGATCATAAATTAATAAAAGTAAATTTTACTTTTAATTTACTTTCCATAAATATATAAAAGTATTCATCATAGTGTCTTTATATCATATTAGGCTCCAGTGTTGCTTGTTTTCGCGTTTGAGTTTTTATCCAATCACAATTCAGCTAGCTTGTTGCCAGAGCTGCATGAATTCTGCCGGAGGCCTTCTGAATCAACATTAGCGGTGGCTGTGCAGTGTAAACAAACGGAGGGCGTTCAGTTGATAGACAGTTGCGACAGCCAATCAGATCACGAGTAGCCCATCGAGGTAATCTTACGTTAAACGTGACTGTGATTGGATACTCACTTGTCACTCCGAACTTGAGTATCAATCACAAGTGGTGATTTACGAAAGCAGGAAGTGGTACTGAAGCCATACCTGGCCAGCAGAAAAAAATCACTGGTACTCACTTTTTTAACCCCCAAAGAGGACAGCAAAATGTTAATTAGATGGCAGATATACATTTGCAAGGTCATTTTCAAGAAAGATATTTAAAGAGAAACTAGATCTTGTGAGACGAGGTCGGCCCACCCCGGAAGCTATCTAAGCCATGGGTGTCAAACTCTGGCCTGCGGGCCAAAAGTGGCCCGCCGTGAAATTTCACTTGGCCCTTGAGGCGATAGCAAATTAAAACTGGAGCTGGCCCGCCGATTATATACAGCGGCGGTGCCGCGGTAACACCGCATTCACCGCTAATTCTCCTACTTGCCAACCCTCCCGGGAGACTTCCAAATTTCAGTGCCCCTCCCCAAAATCGTCACGTCCGCTTTTCATCCAGTCCAACGAGTGCTGGCCCAGTCACTTAATATGTGCGGCTTCTGCACGCACACACAAGTGAATGCAAGGCATACTTGATCAATAGCCATACAGGTTACACTGAGGGTGGCCGTATAAACAACTTTAACACTGTTAGAGATATACGCCACACTGTGAACCCACACCAAACAAGAATGACAAAAACATTTCGGGAGAACATCCGCACCGTAACACAACATAAACACAACAGAACAAATACCCAGAACACCTTGCAGCCCTAACTCTTCCGGGCTGCAATATACACCCCCGCTACCACCAACCCCCCCCCCCCCCCCCCCCCAGCCCCGCCCACCTCAACCGACGCACGGAGGGGGGGGTTAGCCATGATAAAAGAAAAAAAGTTAAAACAGGTGATGGGCTTGGCGGTATACCGGTATAAGAGTTAATACAAGTATATTTTAGAAAGTGGTATATATTTGAGACAATACCACCATACCAGTATATTTTGATGTGCCTTTGTTACGGCCGTTTGCTCTTCTCTGCGTCTGACGGGGAAAGCACAGGGCACGCTCTTTGACTTCTCGACTGCCAAGTGATGCAATGTTTTATTTGCCTATTGGTGAGTGACTACAGCTTGATTTAAACATACACCAATTTGCTTGAGAACCTCTCTCTCTCTCTCCTTGTAGCGACTTTCTCACTAATCTCATCGGTTTATGTTGTTAACTTCTGTTAGCAACTTAACACAGAAGCTAACAATATCTCGTCTCTGCTGCTCGCTCCGTGTGTCAAATGTTGAGCTATCCCTCGGCTTGAAGGTGCTTTTCTCCACAGCCCGTGCGGACTAAGCTACTGTAGTATCGCGACAGGGTGACTGAAAAGTAATTTTTAACCTAACAGCCAGTTGGTTTCACCGCAGTGAGCAAGTAGAAGCTCCATCGATCCCCGCGCACAAGGGTGAGGCTATAAACTTAACGTTAATGAACAAAAAGGAACAAATATTTCTTTGACATAGTAACAGCTAACTACTTTATAAGAATAAACAACACGTTACTACTTACAACACAAATAATCCGAGTACTCTCAACATTGGTTATCAACACTTGGGCAACTTTAAGATTCAGGTATATACCGTATACCGCCATTCGGACTAAAAACCCCACGCTATCAGTTTTTGGTTGCCCAGCCCTAACAGGAGATATGGTTTTAAAAAAAACTTGGCGTTTAAAAATGACAGGAATGTAATAAAATTGTAAATATAAAACAGGTGGTTAAGGTGGCTATCAAAGGCTTCCAACTCAAAAATATTCCAAAACAAAACCACTCAAACACTAACAACAAAATGCTGCAAATTAAAAGTATGGCAATGAAATGAACGCTAGGCCGGGGCCGATGACAAACTCTGCTTGACGAATAGTGACCTCCACATTTTTACTAATAAACAATATTATTGTCAACATTGCTTTGAAACCAAATTAACCTTTGATGAAATAATACATATCATTAATGCAAATACACCCTTTCGTATGCAAAAAATGTGTATTTTTCGTATATTTTAGACTTAGACTTCCTTTTGTCATTCAAATTTGAACTTTACAGTACAGATAAGAACAACATTTCGTTCCATTAGCTCGTTGTAGTGCAGGATGAAAGAGCAATAAGGTGCAGATATAAATAGATTACTGTAAGGATAAATATATTGCACATTTGCATATGCATCCACGTTTATGGATTTATGTTATATTGTCTTTATATTCCAGCGAGTTAATCCGTTTTTTGGGAGGGAATTGAGGGAATTATTTTGATGCGTTCAAGAGTCTGATGGCCTGAGGGAAGAAGCTGCTACCTGAGGTTCTGCTACGGAGGCTGCGGAACCTCTTTCTAGAGTCCAGCAGTGAAAACAGTCCTTTGTAATTGGAATTAAATAAATAAAAATTAGAGATGTCCGATAATATCGGCCTGCCGATATTATCGGACGATAAATGCTTTAAAATGTGATATCGGAAATTATCGGTATCAGTTTCAAAAAGTAAAATTAATGACTTTTTAAAACGCTGTTGCACGGAGCGGTACATATCCGGTAAAACACGGATATAAACCCAGTCAGCAGCCTCTCCCCTCTCCCCACACACAACACAGGAGTTGACGACTGCAGCATGAGAGGTTTACTGGCGACGCTTGATGACCTCATCAAACCGCCGCGAGCGCAGCATAACAACAACAAGAGTGTGTTGTTGCCGGTGCTGTAGCCGTGGCTAACAAGCGAGCTCGCTCCATGATTGACTAACGAGACCATGTCTATGGTTTGGGATTATTTTAAAGTGTGTCTGACGGATAAAAAACTGGCAATTTGCAATGACTGCAAAAAGTTGATTATGCGAGGAGGAACCAAGACGTCTTCCTTTAATACGAGCAATTTGATCTCCCACCTCTTCAAGAATCATAAGGAGATACACAATGAATACAAGCGGAAGATGGATGAAAAGCAAACACAGAAAAAAAGTAGTACCACACAGTTGTCGCTTAAAGACTCCGCCGAGAAAAAACAAAAATACAACAAAAACCACCCCGGGGCGAAAGCTCACGTTGCAGTCAGGGACAACGCACGACGGTAGAGTTTGGTGTGGATAGTCTGCCCTGCATGGCGCACACTTTGCAGCTTGCAGTGAACGGCGGTGCAATGTCTCAACGCAGCATTTCAGAAGCTCTGGCTGACTGGTAGGCCATTTCAAGCACTCACCACTAGCTTGCAGCACATTTGTGTTACTCATACAAATACATTAGAGCAGAGCAGATTGAGCCCAGTTTATAATTTCATGTTATACAGTATGCCAGGCAGTCTTGCACTAAATGAGGACTATGTTATTGTTTACTTTATTACTCTAGTATACTCTGGACTGAAGCTGTGTGCCTTCATTGTTTTTGTAGCTGTTGTTTTGAGGCATGTTTAAAAAAAAAAAAAAGAATAATGCTCTTTGTGAAAGTCAAAGTATAGTATTTCTCATAGTTGTAGTGGGTATCAGGATTATCTCAGGGAGAGCATAACCCAAATTCCAAGCTGCTGTTTTGAGGCATGTTAAAAAAAATAATGCACTTTGTGACTTCAATAATAAATATGGCAGTGCCAAGTTGGCACTTTTTTCCATAATTTGAGTTGAAGTTGTTGGAAAACCTTGTTACATTGTTTAATGCATCCAGCAGGGCATCACAAAAAAATTAGGCATAATAATGTGTTAATTCCACGACCGTATATATCGGTATCGGTTGATATCGGAATCAGTAATTAAGTGTTGGACAATATCGGCAAAAAAGCCATTATCGGACATCTCTAATAAAAATAAAATACACTCGTCTGTCTATACTGGTTTCATGTAAATTAAGTTTGAAAACATTTACATACACCTTCTGTGTCCATTTATTTAATTTCCAGCAACTTGAGGGTTCCAGGTTCGATCCCCGCTTCTGCCAACATAGTCACTGCCATTGTGTCCTTGGTCAAGACACTTTACCCACCTGCTCCCGGTGCCCACCCACACTGGTTTAAAAATGTAACTTAGATATTGAGTTTCACAATGTAAAGCACTTTGAGTCGGGACAAGCGGTAGAAAATGGATGGATGGATGGACTTCACAACAGTGTGATAATATTGATATGATATGATAAAAGTTCAAATTGTTACACACCCTCGTTGGGGGGCAAAAAAAGTCGCTTTAAAGTCTTTACTAATGTTAAATTTCCTACAACTAAATGAAGATAAAACTGAGATAATTGTTTTTGGTGCTAAAAAAGAAAGGTTTAAAGTCAGCCAACACCTTCAATCACTGTCCCTGAAAACCTCAAATAAAGCCAGAAATCTTGGGGTTATTTTAGATTCTGATTTACATTTCGACAGTCACATCAAATCAGTAACAAAATCGGCCTACCATCACCTCAAAAATGTAACAAGACTGAGAGGGCTCATGTCAGCTCAAGACTTAGAAAAACTTGTACATGCCTTTATTACCAGTAGACTAGACTATGGTAATGGTCTCCTTGCAGGTCTTCCCAAAAAAAACTGTCAGGCAGCTACAGCTTGTTCAGAACGCTGCTGCTAGACTTCTAACAAAGACCAAAAAATGTGAGCACATTACACCAAATCTTAAATCCTTACATTGGCTCCCTGTACATCAGAGAATTGATTTCAAAATCCTCCTGCTCACATATAAATCACTACATGGTCTAAGGCAGTGGTTGTCAACCTTTTTTCAGTGATGTACCCCCTGTGAATTTTTTTTTTAATTCAAGAGCAAAGCATTTTTGGTTAAAAAAAAGAGATAAAGAAGTAAAATACAGCACTACGTCATCAGTTTCTCATTTATTAAATTGTATAACAGTGCAAAATATTGCTCATTTATAGTGGTCTTTCTTGAACTATTTGGAAAAAAAGATACGTTTTTATTTATATTTATAAAGGATTTTTGAATTGTTGCTATTTTTAGAATATTTAAAAAAAATCTCACGTACCCCTTGGCAAAGCTTCAAGTACCCCCAGGGGTACGTGTACCCCCATTTGAGAACCACTGGTCTAAGGCCTAAGTGGCCTAGTGGTTAGAGTGTCCGCCCTGAGATCGGTAGGTTGTGAGTTCAAACCCCGGCCGAGTCATACCAAAGACTATAAAAATGGGACCCATTACCTCCCTGCTTGGCACTCAGCATCAAGGGTTGGAATTGGGGGTTAAATCACCAAAATGATTCCCGGGCGCGGCCACCGCTGCTGCCCACTGCTCCCCTCACCTCCCAGGGGGTGATCAAGGGTGATGGGTCAAATGCAGAGAATAATCTCGCCACACCTAGTGTGTGTGTGACAATCATTGGTACTTTAACTTTTAACTTTAACTTTAAGTATATCACCGATATGCTCCCACTATATAAGCCCTCTAGATCAGTGGTCCCCAACCTTTTTGTAACTGCGGAACGGTCAACGCTTGAAAATTTGTCCCACGGACCAGGGGGGTTGGGTGGTATGGTATTTTTTTTTTTTTTTTGTCATAAAAAAAATACAATCATGTGTGCTTACAGACTGTATCCCTGCTGGCTGTATTGATCTATATTGATATATAATGTAGGAACCAGAATTATTAATAACAGAAAGAAACAACCCTTTTGTGTGAATGAGTGTGAATGGGGGAGGGAGGTTTTTTGGGTTGGTGCACTAATTGTAAGTGTATCTTGTGTTTTTTATGTTGATTTAATAAAAAAATAAAAAAATAAATATATATATATATATTTATTTATTTTTTCTTGTGCGATACACGGACCGGTACCGGGCCGCGGCCCGGTGGTTGGGGACCACTGCTCTAGATCACTAAGATCTTCTGAGACCAATCTGTTAGCGGTTCCCAGAGTAAACTCAAATCAAGGGAGAGCATCAGTCACGATGCAACAAATAGCTGGAATAAACTTCCTGAAGATGCCAGACTTTCCCCAACTCTGACTACTTTTAAAACTAGACTGAAAACTTTTATGTTCACCTTAGCTTTCAGCTAAATCTTTTAACTTTTAACGTCCGCACTGTTTTTATTTTTATTGTCTGCATTTTAATTTTGCTTTTATTTTCTTTCATTTGACTTTGTTGTGCTGTGAAGCACTTTTGAGTCTGCCTTGTGTATGAAAAGTGCTACACAAATAAAGTTTCCTTGCCTTAACTACGAAAACTACCATATTTCTATATTGGTCAGGGTTATCTGACTCTTTTAAAGACGTGAGATATCAACAAGTCAACAAATGCGCAAACACAAGCCCCTACCTGCGTGTCTCCTTCAGAAATGTTGCCAGCTGTGAACTAATTGGCTAATTACTCAATTAAACAAACGTGTTATCAAAGCGTGTGAAAACACTTCCTGTTTTGCCCTGACTGACCAATTAGCGCATTTGGTTAAAATGACGTAATCACCAATGGACTCGCTTATCTTCGGGCTGCCACTCACCTCTCTGCTGCGCGCGGCCGCATTGCCATAGCAACGCGGCGAGGAGCACGAGCCGGAGCCGCGCCATGTTTGTCCCGTGTGAGCTTTCTGCGACTGTGCGCTGCCACTACCAGGACACAACTTCATCCAAACTTTGCACTCCTCCTCTTCCTCCTCTCTCTCTCTCTCTCTCCTCCTTCCCCGTGTGGTCTGCGGGGGAAACAAGAGGGAAAGTATGCAAAATGCTCTTCATTTCTTAAGACTCGCTTGATTACATTTGCATCCGCTCAACAACAAAAAAAGGCGCCCAATCAACCTGTAAGTGCTGCTGCTATCTTGCATGTTTTGGGAGGGAAGCTTATTAAAAAAAAAACAGAAAATAGATGACAAGGAAGGGGATGCAACAACAAAAAAGAAGTGAACTAAAAGTTTTGGTCTGTTTTGTGGCTCCTCCTGCTGCCCCGCACAACTCACCACACTCTGACGAAAGTGCGTTCGCTTTCCTTACAGCCACTCTACAAATAAAGATTACTAAATATATATATATATATATATATATATATATATATATATATATATATGGAACATTTGGAGAAAATATATGCACGATAAAAAAAAATTGCAACTACAATTACACTCGAAGCAGAAAAACATGTACTTTCCCAACAGACCAAAAACTGTCAAGATCCGTCATGGCACTTTTATTTATGTTTTCCTGTGTTTGGTATTTCTTCCTGTCCAGCGCTCTTATTTTTCTTCCACTTCCTGTTTTAGATTTTGGCTTGCAATGTCTTAAAAGGGGTCATATTAGGAGGTTATTTTCTTCTATATTTAACACACTTTAAAACAGGTGCCCTAGGGGAAACACATGGCACACTGACAAAGCTTAACCTATTGTTACTATAACAATCTACAAGGTTAATATAGATTGCTTCTCTTTCTTCCCCTCCATTTTTCGGTATTAATTTTTTATCTCTAGTTATCATTATGTATATCCATCCATCCATCCATCTTCTTCCGCTTATCCGAGGTCGGGTCGCGGGGGCAGCAGCCTAAGCAGGGAAGCCCAGACTTCCCTCTCCCCAGCCACTTCGTCCAGCTCCTCCCGGGGGATCCCGAGGCGTTCCCAGGCCAGCCGGGAGACATAGTCTTCCCAACGTGTCCTGGGTCTTCCCCGTGGCCTCCTACCGGTCGGACGTGCCCTAAACACCTCCCGAGGGAGGCGATCGGGTGGCCTCCTGACCAGATGCCCAAACCATCTCATCTGGCTTCTCTCGATGTGGAGGAGCAGCGGCTTTACTTTGAGCTCCCCCCGGATGACAGAGCTTCTCACCCTATCTCTAAGGGAGAGCCCCGCCACCCGGCGGAGGAAACTCATTTCGGCCGCTTGTACCCGTGATCTTGTCCTTTCGGTCATAACCCAAAGCTCATGACCATAGGTGAGGATGGGAACGTAGATAGACCGGTAAATTGAGAGCTTTGCCTTCCGGCTCAACTCCTTCTTCACCACAACGGATCGATACAGCATCCGCATTACTGAAGATGCCGCACCGATCCGCCTGTCGATCTCACGATCCACTCTTCCCTCACTCGTGAACAAGACTCCGAGGTACTTGAACTCCTCCACTTGGGGCAGGGTCGCCTCCCCAACCCGGAGATGGCACTCCACCCTTTTCCGGGCGAGTACCATGGACTCGGACTTGGAGGTGCTGATTCTCATCCCAGTCGCTTCACACTCGGCTGCAAACCGATCCAGCGAGAGCTGAAGATCCTGGCCAGATGAAGCCATCAGGACCACATCATCTGCAAAAAGCAGAGACCTAATCCTGCAGCCACCAAACCGGATCCCCTCAACGCCTTGACTGCGCCTAGAAATTCTGTCCATAAAAGTTATGAACAGAATCGGTGACAAAGGGCAGCCTTGGCGGAGTCCAACCCTCACTGGAAACGTGTCCGACTTACTGCCGGCAATGCAGACCAAGCTCTGACACTGATCGTACAGGGAGCGGACCGCCAAAATCAGACAGTCCGATACCCCATACTCTCTGAGCACTCCCCACAGGACTTCCCGAGGGACACGGTCGAATGCCTTCTCCAAGTCCACAAAGCACATGTAGACTGGTTGGGCAAACTCCCATGCACCCTCAAGGACCCTGCCGAGAGTATAGAGCTGGTCCACAGTTCCACGACCAGGACGAAAACCACACTGTTCCTCCTGAATCCGAGGTTCGACTATCCGGCGTAGCCTCCTCTCCAGTACACCTGAATAGACCTTACCGGGAAGGCTGAGGAGTGTGATCCCACGATAGTTTAGAACACACCCTCCGGTTCCCCTTAAAGAGAGGAACCACCACCCCGGTCTGCCAATCCAGAGGTACCGCCCCCGATGTCCACGCGATGCTGCAGAGTCTTGTCAACCAAGACAGCCCCACAGCATCCAGAGCCTTAAGGAACTCCGGGCGGATCTCATCTCAGAGAGCTGCCACCTTACAAATGCAACAATACGTATATGTATTGTTGCATTTGAACAAATGTATTGTTGATAATAGAGGTTCATTATTGGTATTGTTCATTATCAATAGCGCGATCTCTATTGGTATTTGTAATGCTCCATTTGTAGTGTAATAATGCTCATTGTCATTTTTGTATTATTATTTATTTCGCTAACTGCTTCTTTGCAATCATTTTTACCATCATATTTGTACATATCGTATGTGCTGATGTTGTTCTATTGTTGTTGTTGTTGTGTTTGCTGTTGTTGTTTTTGTCTCTCTGTCGAATCCCCCTCTTGTCCCCACAATTTCCCCCTCTGTCTTCCTTTTTTTTCTCTTTCTATCCCATCCTTCTCCGGCCCGGCTGCACCAAATGATAATATAAATACATTTAATAAAGTCAAATACAAATAAGGCAACAAGAGAAGTATCCTACACTTCTCTTTTGTAAAGTAGATCTGAACGGCCGATATGGGCATCTACATCAACTATATGATTTGCCTGAGAAGCTGGACAGGACACACACACAAAAAAATAAAAAAATAAAAAATAAAACAGTGGTCACCAACCTTTTTTGCACAACGGACCGGTTTAATGCAGGCATTATTTTCAGGGACCGGTTTTCCGCTTGTGCCAGATAAATACAGCAAAAATAACAGCATGAAAGATACAACTCACTATAACGCTGAATTAGTGGGAGCCTTGGGCTTGTTTCTTTGCAATGAGATGCAGATGGAAATCAGCCTTTGGCTACAATCTGTCACATTTATATTTTATATGTCCATTTATGTGCATTGTATCATGTCACAAAGTTAGAACAAATGGTAACTTCCTATGAGGAGTTGCATTGTACATCTATAAACAAGCTTATTGGTGTGTCTAGTGGGACAGGCGAAAGTTTATAAATTATTTAATGTTTCTGTGCGGCCCGGTAGCAAATGCATCACGGACCTGTACCGGTAGTTGGGGACCACTGCCTTAAAACAGTGGTCCCCAACCACCGGGCCGCGGCCCGGTACCGGTCCGTGGGTCGATTGGTACCGGGCCGCACAAGGGAAAAAAAAAAAACCTTTTTTTTTTTTTTTTAAACTAAATCAACATAAAAAACACAAGATACACTTACAATTAGTGCACCAACCCAAAAAACCTCCCTTCCCCATTTACACTCATTCACACTGATTCGCACAAAAGGGTTGTTTCTTTCTGTTATTAATATTTCTGGTTCCTACATTAAAAAATAGATCAATACAGTGTGCAGGGATACAGTCCGTAAGCACACGATTGTATTTTTTTTATGACAACCCCCCCGGTCCGTGGGACAAATGTTCAAGCGTTGACCGGTCCGCAGTTGCAAAATGTTGGGGACCACTGCCTTAAAACACAAACTGTGGTGCGCAGGCTCCATCTGGTGGTGGTACGCCAAATAATCGCTTAAATAAAATACTGTTTTATTTTTCTATATTCAAACAAGGTGTTACTGTTCAAACTGTGTGTAATGTTACAGTGGGCAAAACTATTAAATTGACTTGTTAACCGCTGCCCTTTTTTTAAATTAATACTTAGGCCTACTGTGCTACTGTATTTAATTTTGGTCATTATGGTAGTACTTGGAGAGCCAAGCGTTTTCTGAAGAAGTACTTGGTGGAAAAAAGTTTAAAAACCACTGGTCTACATAAGTAATGGTGGTTCTTTTGTCAAAATGTTGCATAGATTATTTTTACAGAACATCTTCAAACCGCTTTCTGACCGTCTCTTCAGGTTGTGCCGTTGTGTGAGCGGTCTTATTTACGTGACCCCCACACGTCTCCACCCTTTGTTGTAGTTTGTAGCGCTTCCATAGCAAATCTACTGACAGATATAAGTTCCAACTCGGGTTGTACGGTATACCGGTATTAGGATAGTACCGCAATACTAATGAATCATATATGTAAACAAACGCCATTGGTGGAGCTACACTTAACATCTACTGTAGTCTAGTCGATACTACTATGATTACATCAATATTTTTAAGCATCACAAAACCTTCTTTCGTTTTTTTTCATATATCTTATGTTTATAAATTCAGGAAATACGTCCCTGGACACATGAGGACTTAAATTATGACCATTGTATGATCCTGTAACTACGTGGTATCGGATTGATACCTAAATTTGTGGTATCATCCAAAACTAATGAAAAGCACTCAAACAACAAAAGAATAAGTGATTATTACATTTGAACCAAAGTGTAGATAGAACATGTTGAAACAGAAAGTAAGCAGATATTAACAGTAAATGAACAAGTAGATTAATAATTAATTTTATACTTGCTGTCTTGTTGACATACAACCACAATTTTGACAAAATAATAGAATTGAAAATGACAATATGTTACTGCATATGTCAGCAGCTAAATTAGGAGCCTTTGTTTGCTTACTTACTACTAAAAGACAAGTTGTCTTGTATGTTCACTATTTTATTCAAGGACAAACTTGCAATAAGAAACATATGTTTAATGTGCCGTAAGGTTTTTTTGTTTAAATGAAGCCTTTAATGAAATTGTTGTGATCCCCTTTATTTACAAAAGTACCGAAAAGTATCGAAATACATTTTGGTACCGGTACCGGTTCCAAAATATTGGTATCGGGACAACGCTAGTTCCAACTATACGCTACTTTGTATTAAAAATGGCAACAGCAGAAGATGCATGTGCATGTACGAGCCAGTCTGCCCCACAACAAGAGGATAGAGAAAAAGAAGGAGCTTATTGACCAAAGCGGGGGACGACAATGGTCAACCCGTGCAAACACTTCAGGTAAATTTCTACCATGTGTAGATAATCCGCTGACTTGGGAAAAATGTCACCAAAATGGGGTGAATTCCAAACGGCTGGTTTTCAGGGAGTACGAAGGAACGCAACATAGTTTTATAAATACCTCCACAATGGCTTCACGGTGGCAGAGGGGTTAGTGCATCTGCCTCACAATACGAAGGTCCTGAGTAGTCTTGGGTTCAATCCCGGGCTCGGGATCTTTCTGTGTGGAGTTTGCATGTTCTCCCCGTGACTGCGTGGGTTCTCTCCGGGTACTCCGGCTTCCTCCCACTTCCAAAAACATGCACCTGGGGATAGGTTGATTGGCAACACTAAATTGGCCCTAGTGTGTGGATGTGAGTGTGAATGTTGTCTGTCTATCTGTGTTGGCCCTGCGATGAGGTGGCGACTTGTCCAGGGTGTACCCCGCCTTCCGCCCGGTTGTAGCTGAGATAGGCTCCAGCGCCCCCCGCGACCCCAAAAGGGAATAAGCGGTAGAAAATGGATGGATGGATGGAAATACCTCCACAATGCCTCCATGGTTTAATTTCCAATTTTCGTGATTTATGCATATCCCAAATACACAAAAACAGGTACCAATAGGTGAGAAAAGTTTGTTTTGCACAATAAAGCCCTGGTTCTCCTCACCTGTCGGCCAATCAAGGGGGTTTATCTGCCAGGTAATTGTTGTATGTTCCTTTGTGTGCCTTTTTGTGTTTTGCCTTGCCTTTTCTTGCCAAAGTCTCTGCTCACCTATGAGTTACAGTTGTCATTAAGCCCGTGCTTACTGCTTGTTTACCTAATAAAAGGACCTTTTACTTGCACGTTGCTTGCCGTCTCTGCATTTCGGGGTCACATGGCCTGCCAACATGCACAAACACAACAAAAAAAACATTTTGCACAGGGAAATTGGCAAAAAATATTCTAAATCACAATGTTAGCAGTAAAAATAATCATAGAGATGAGATGCAGATGACAGCCGACGGCATACAGGTAAAAGTGTTTTTAATGTCAAAACAAAAGCGATAGTGCAGCTGGGAAGTGCACCAAAAGCTATGGGGGAGCTGTTCACTGGGCAGGCCAGGAATATATAGCAGCCTGATTGGCAAACAGGAACAAGTGTGTCTAGAGTGCCAACCAGAGACAGGTGAGGAAGGCATTGACAGGAAAGAGAAACCAAAATAAGAGCGTTGGACAGGAAAAAACAAGAACACAGGTAGTTGATAACAAAATCAAAATAGTCGTGACAGATCATGACAGACTGATACAAACTGGATATAAAAAATGTTTTCCAACGGTTAAAAATATACAAATATTCTGTTAAGTAAGTCATTCAAAAATGTAAAAATACATGAAATACTGTTAGTAGTAAATAGTGAAAAAAATTTAAAACACACACTTTGTTTAGTACGACAGGGAGGAAGGAGATGGCACTACAGCAGGAGGTCTAGCTCAACGGGTTTTATTGAGTTTTTGACGGATACGTAGGGTGTATATGGGTCCAGGCCCGAGAGCGGGGGAAGTCAAGGATCGAGGAAGGCAGTCAGGGTCTAGGGGGAGATCAGCAGGTGAGGCGCACGGCTCACTGCTGAGACACGGAGACACTGCGAGAACAGGAGATAACAAGGACAGGTAAGTACGGGGCACGAAGGAACAAGGAGAGAGCAGACACAGGAGAGGAGCCAGACAGCGAAGCTTACTGTAACAGAGGCTATGTTCAGCAGAGTAGTCAGCAGAGTGAGCCAGGGGAAGAGAGTAGGATGATAGAAACAGGTTTGATCTGAGAGACATGGACCACCGGATTTCGCTTCACAGAGGGGGGAAGAAACAGTCTCACAGATGCAGGATTGATGATGGCCTCCACCGTATAAGGTCCTACAAACCGGGTGCAAGTTTACGGGATGGTACCTGTAGATGGCGGTCTTTAGCTCATAACAGGACTTGTTGACCGGGAGTGTAGGATGGAGCCGGAATGCGCCGCCGGTTGGCACTGCGGCACATTCTCTCAGAGGCCCTCGACAGGGCAGCACGGGCAGTTTTCCGAATCTGGCGGCATCTCTTGATGTTGCTGCGAGAGGAAGGGACTGCCGCTTCGGCCTCCTTTTGGGGAAACATGGGGGGATGATAGCCAAGAGAGCTTTCAAATGGTGACAAACCGGTGGCCGAGTTCTTCATGGAGTTGTAGGCGAACTCAAACCAGGGCAAGAACTTGCTCCAAGAGGCAGGTTGGTGGGCGGCAACATAGCGCAGCATGGTCTGCACACACTGGTTAGTTCTCTCTGCTTGCCCGTTACTCTGTGGGTGGTATCCTGAAGTAAGACTGACCGTGGCCCCAATCCCCTTGCAAAAGGTCTGCCACACCAGGGAAGTGAACTGGGGAACACGGTCAGAAACAATGTCCATAGGTATGCCGTGCTGCTTAACCACATGAATGGTAAGGAGGTCGGCCGTCTCGGAAGAAGAGGGGAGTTTAGACAGGGGAACAAAATGTGCGGCTTTGGAGAAGCGGTCGACGATGGTAAGAATGGTGGTGTTACCGCGGGATGAAAGAAATCCAGAGCGATGTGTGACCAGGGACGACCGGGGACAGGTAGGGGGCACAGCAGGCCCGTCGGCGGTCTGTGGGAAGATTTGTTGCGAGAACAGGTACTGCATGCAGCGACAAACTCACGGGTATCCATGGCCATCGATGGCCACCAGAACCGCCGGCGGATGAACAAGAGTGTGCACTGGAATCCCGGATGACAGGAGACGATGCTGGAATGCCCCCAGTCCAAGACTCTGGGGCGTAGCTATCGGGGAACAAAGAGTTTGTTGGGGGTCCGCCCCCTGGTCCGGGATTGGCGTGCAGGGCGGCCCGAAACTGGTTAACTTCCCAGGTGACCATGCCAATAATTCTGGCAGGAGGGAGGATGGGTTCTTCAGGGGCGGTGCAGGCTGGCTCCTCCGAGAACTGCCAGAACAGGGCATCAGCCTTGGTATTGCGGGAGCCCGGCCCGAAAGAGAGGATGTAGTCAAACCGACAAAAAAATTGGGACCATCGGGTCTGCCGGTCATTTAGACTTCTGGCCGATCGGACATGTAGGAGGTTGCGGGGATCCGTGAGGACCTGAAATTGGTGCTTGGCCCCCTCAAGCCAGTGTCTCCACTCCGCCAAAGCGTCGTGGACTGCCAGCAGGTCCCTGTTACCGGCATCATACTTACGTTCAGCGGGGGACAAGCGTCTGGAAAAGTAAACACATGAATGGATGCTGTTGTCCAGTTTGGAGCGCTGGGACAATACAGCCCAATCCCAGAATCGGGAGGCGTCCACCTCCACAATAAATGGACAGTCAGGATCTGGGTGAACAGGGATAGGCGCGGAGACAAAACTCCTCTTGAAGTTCAAGAAAGCCGTCCCGGCTTCTTGGGTCCACTGAAAGGGAATGTTGGTTGAAGTGAGAGCATGGAGTGAAGCGGCCAGCTTACTAAAGTCCTTAATAAAGCGTCTGTAGAATCCAGCGAATCCCAGGAAGCGCCTCAGCTCCGTCCGAGTAAAGGGCTGGGGCCACTCCACCACCGCCTCTACCTCCTTGAGGTCAGCCTTGATGTGGCCCTTTTCAATAATCAAGTCCAGGAAGTCAACAGATGGCGTGTGGAACTCACATTTCTCAGCTTTCACGAAGAGGCGATTTTCCAGGAGTCGCTGAAGAACGAGGCGGACGTGTCGGTGATGCTCCTGCAGATCCTTAGAAAAAAAAAGAATATCGTCAAGGTAAACATGTCTCTGAGCACGTCGTTCACAAGGGCTTGGAAGACGGCAGGTGCGTTGGTGAGTCCGAACGGCATGACTCTGTACTCAAAGTGGCCCAGGTGAGTATTGAATGCCGTCTTCCACTCATCACCCTCCTTGATGTGTACCAGATGGTATGCATTGCGTAAGTCCAATTTAGTGAAGACGGTGGCAGGGGCGAGAGGCTCAAAGGAGGAGCTCAGGAGGGGTAGTGGGTACTTGTTCTTAACGGTGATGCAGTTGAGTTGTCGATAGTCAATACACGGTCTTAACGAACCGTCCTTTTTGTTGACAAAAAAAAAACCTGCTGCCTCCGCGGACTTGGATGGGGTGATGATCCCTGAAGGGAGAGACTCGGAGATGTAATCCCTCATGGCTTGCTTCTCGGGGAAGACAAATTATACAGGCGGCTGGAGGGAAGGACCGCGTTGGGGAGCAGGTCGATCGCACAATCGTAGGGTATGTGGGGCAGAAGAGAAAGGGCTTGTTCCTTGCTGAAATCATCCGCCAGGTCATAGTAAGCCTCAGGGACACGGGAGATATCGGAAGGTGGTGAGTTGGGTTTGGGTCTGCAGCGGGGAGGCACTGCCAATCTGAGGCAGTGCACGTAGCAGGGAATGCTCCATGCCAGGATCTTGCCAGATGACGAGGATATGTGGGGGTCATGTTGACACAGCCAAGAACGGCCGAGGACAAGAGGGGCTACTGGGGCATTGAGTACCCAGAGCCTGATGGTCTCAGTATGGTTGCCTGAGAGGGTCAACGATAGGGGTATAGTGCGGTGTTTGATAGGACCCAAAGGGTGTCCGTCCAGGGCTTGAGCGGAGATGAAGATGTCGAGGGGAACTATGGGGATCCCGGCTTATCGGGCATACTCCAGGTCGATGAAGCACTCGTCGACCCCAGAGTCCAAATAGGCCCCCACTGACAATGTCCTAGAGTTCCAGGCCAAGGTCGCGGGAAAAAGTATGCCAGGATTCCTTCTCTCTTTTAAGGTGGGGATGGTAGTATGGCCTACCAGGATCCCCTTGGCTGGTGAGCCAGATCTTTTGGCCGTGCGGGGAAGTTGCGGATGATGTGGTCCGTGAGGCCGCAGTAGAGGCAGAGGTGTTGCTGAAATCTTCTCTCCCGTTCCTTGAATGACAATCGAGATCTGCCTATTTGCAAAGGCTCTGTGACGGTGGCAGGAGACAAAGTCGGGGGAAATGTCTGTCCAGTGGAGTGTCGGCCGGCAGGTCGGGGTAGGGGTGCCGACGATAAGCTGGTGGAGGTAAGGGCTCTCTCTGCTGCACGTTCCACAAGTCTTTGGTCGAAGAGCAGGGCCAGTTCGATGAGCTCGTGGCAGGAGGACGGTCGATCACGCAGCAAACAGTCCTTAATGGTCTCACTAAGGCCTCTCCTGTAGGCGCTCTGAAGTTCCTTGTCACCCCATTTGCTGTCTGCTGCCAGCTTGCGGAACTCCAGAGTGTAAGCGGCCACGGCGCGGGAGCCCTGCCGGATGGTGTGAAGCCTGGCGGCAGCGCCCCCTCCATCGGCCAGGTGTTCGAAGACGGCTTGGAACTGCGTTCGAAAAGCGGCATAATTGGAGCTGAAACCCAAAGTCTTAATAATGGCTGCCGTGGCCCACTTTAATGCCGGTCCCGAGAGCAGGGAAAAAAAACAAAAGCTATATTAGCCCCATCGGTAGCATAACGAGAAGGTTGGTGTTGAAAGATGAATTCACACTGTAACAGGAAGCTTCGGCAAAGTTCTAAATCTCCCTCAAAAGACTTAGGGTTGGCAATCTTGGGTTCCCGGGGTTGAGACTGTCCTCCGGTGACGGATGTCGCTGTGGCGCCAAGGTCAGGCGTAGGGGTTGTCGCCTGGCTAGGACTGAGGGTGTCCAACCTAGCCAGCAGGCTGGCGAAAGCGACGTCCAGCTTGTTCTCCAGGTTGGAAAAACGAGTCTGGTGTTGTCGGAGTACAGTCTGCATGGCAGACAAGTCAGGTGCTGAGGGAGCTCGGGAAAGGGGGGTGGACTTGGACCCCTGTGTACCGTCTGGTTCCATCTTGGCTAGAACGTACTGTTAAGTACGACAGGGAGGAAGAGACGGCACTACAGCAGGAGGTCTAGCTCAACGGGTTTTATTGAGCTCTTGACGGATACGTAGGGTGTGTATGCTACTATGTGTGTGCATGCAAGTCTATGCGTAGATTTTAATCATATAGGATTTACCAGAGGTTGTTGTAAGTGCGTGTTGGTTGTGGCAGCAAACAAGTCCAAAGGGGCGAAGCAAAAAGAGGTCCGTGATCCGAGCGAGGTCAGTGGGGTAGGAGAGAGGCGTCCAGAGGTCCAGGTCCGAGAGCGGGGGAAGTGACGATCGAGGAAGGCAGTCAGAGTCCAGGGGTAAATCAGCAGGTGAGGCGCACGGCTCACTGCTAAGACACGGGGACACTGCGGGAACAGGAGACGACAGGAACAAGGAGAGAGCAGACACAGGAGAGGAGCCAGACACGCGAAGCATACTGTAACAGAGGCTACGTTCTGGCGTAGAGTAGTCAGCAGAGTGAGCCTTTATGCTGCTGCTCCTCATCAAGTCCAGGTGCGTTGATTGAAGATTGCCTCCGGCTGTGGGGGCGCGTGGCCGCGGTCTGCACGGCGCGTGTGGGGGCGTGTCCTGCGGTGCTCGCAGCGGAGCCTCCAGGTGCTCCCGCCGTGGAGGGAGAAGCAGACTGCGCGTGCGCCGTAACACACATACCGATAACTGATAAATATCTAATTCTTTTAAATGTAGATTAAAGTGGTTTTTGCTCTCCTGTAGGTAATAATAATCAAACAAAGGTGAGCAACAAACTCTACCTGTAGACTAGTCCTAATTAGGGATGCTCCAATCACAGTGTCATGCTGACGATTCCAATACCAATCATCCATGAGTGAGATCGACTGATACCAATACTGATCACAGGTGTTAACTATAATTTTTTCAATACATAATCTGGTTCCTTATTTTATTTTATTACATACAAATGTTTGATTAAAAAAGTCAATATTACAACATCACATTCCTAAATCAGAAGTGAATCTTTTGTCCTGATTTCCATATATTAGTGTGTGCAGGAGTGTGGTGATCACGTGGTATTTTGCTAGCAAACATATTTGAAAAACAGCGGCGTACAAACCGTGTATCACTGGGCTGCTCGCAGAGGCGTCTTGCTGCTGCACGTTTTGGCATCCATGATTGACAGCTTGGACATACACACGGCGCTTTGGCTGCAGAACTCAAATGAAGGAGAGCGGCCAGCGCGGGAAACGCAGAGGCTAGCTTAATCATTTATTTCCATGAGGAAATTGCAGATTTTCTTGGCCCTATGGTTGTCTTTGGCGAGCTTTGTTGTTGGCTTTGGGCAGCTACGTCATGGGCTTTCAGGGCATGCAGCTTGCTCTCGATGTGTAACATGTTCATCCTCAGCCTCCAGTGATAATGCTACTTAAGATACTAAGAAATGTAGTTTATTTGCCGTAATATAGGTTATTATTATTAGCTTTTGGGAGGGGCTCCACACTCTGTATGGAAACACATAATTAGCTGCTCGCCGCTTGTCAGTCGGTGAATTAAAAATGAATAAAGAGTCAGCCAGACGAGATCGGCATTTAAAGACATTAATCTTCAATGGCGATCATGTTTCGGTACCTGGGTCGGTACTCATCGCACTTGGGGATCACTCCAGCAGCACTGAGAGCGGACTCAGCCAAACTACCTCTGGGTAATGTTGCAATTTTCAATGCCAACAAGGAAATTGACTCAAAAACGCTCCATCATGAGTAAAATAAGGCTCTATTTGTCCAAAAATAAGCTAGCTTGACGCTAATGTACATTGGCTTTGCTATTGACATGCTACTGATTAGCATTAGCGATTTTACTTGGCGATTTTAACACCTCCAAATGTGTTAATGAAAAGATGCGTGTTATAATCAAACAGCTGGTGCGTAATAAGTACAAAACGTAATACTTTAGGGCACAAAAAATACACCATAAACTATACACTAGTGGCATCCAACGTCTTGGACTTGCAAATGTAATCGCAACTTAATGTCATACTTGCAAAAGATACTCAGAAATATTATAATGAAACAAGATATAACAACTGGATAGCAGTTATCATAATCAGCTGAATTTTAAATGTTGCAATAAATCATGTACTTTACTATTAAAAATTATTCATATCAACACACACAAAAGTACTAAAAATTGGTATTGTTGAGTACCGATATCGATTCCCAGGTACTGATCGGTGGCCGATCAATCGGCACATCAGTACTTCAATCAATCAATCAATCAATGTTTATTTATATAGCCCTAAATCACAAGTATCTCAAAGGGCTGCACAAGCCACAACAACATCCTTGGTACAGAGCCCACATAAGGGCAAGGAAAAACTCACCCCAGTGGAACGTCGATGTGAATGACTATGAGAAACCTTGGAGAAGACCGCATATGTGGTGTCTTACATTATGCTGTTTCTAAAATTACAGTGTTTTTGCAATTTTAAAGATGTATATTTACGCAAAATTGTGTCTGATTCACAGGGACCACAGGGACAAACTGGAAGAGGTTGATTTTTACTTGAATTTGTTCCTTCTGTGACCTTGCCTTTTTTTTATAGCAAACTTACATTTTCTACACGTTCTCACAAATTCGTATTAAAACCTCGCACATCGCCAGCTTGTTGGTTACTATGTGTGCAGTTCTGCAGATACGTCACCATCACGTCCAATGTCGCTCTCCCCCTATCCTCCAGATGCAGAAAGCCTGGTGCTGCGGAGAGTAAGGCTGAAGAAGGGCTCTCTTCCCTGGGCTTGAAGCACTGGGTGCCCTGATGCACTGCTGGTTCTCTGTGGTCCTGAACAAAGTCAAGGCTATGTCAGGACCGGACGGCAAGGTGACAAAATGGATGCAAACTATAACTGTAATGTTCATGGGTGTATGTCAAATAAAACAGTTTTAATTGTCAGGTTTTTTCAGGCAGATGTTGAGATACAGATGTTGACCTACCATTATGAGTCAAACAGAACTGGTTCAAATTCCATGGCACCAGATTTAAAAACAACTGAAATAGATCCCAGACCTGACCTGGCTGGATCACTAATAGAGTCCAACCAGAACAACAAGAACCCCTACTGGACCCGCTGTAACAAGAACCGTTCTCACAACAAGAGGAAGAGAACAAGACTTTTCAATCCAACCATCACATCTTGGGAAGCTAACTGGAATGTGACAAATGTGATTAAGGTGAAGGAGACACAAACACATTTCAAATAAATACTTCTACTCAGATTAGTTTTTTTGTATTAACATATCTCAAGTAATTACAGCTTCAATTTGTATTTTCTGCGATGAGGTGGCGACTTGTCCAGGGTGTACCCCGCCTTCTGCCCGATTGTAGCTGAGATAGGCTCCAGCGCCCCCCGCGACCCCAAAAGGGAATAAGCGGTAGAAAATGGATGGATGGAATTTGTATTTTGTCTCTTCATTTTTGTTCTTCTCCAAACCTCATTTACTATGAGACATGTATTTGATCATTGATTTTGTTGACTTCTTGTTTTTTCTGATAAAACGCTGATATTAATCAAATAATGATAAGTAGGGCAGAAATTATTATTAAATTATTATTAACGCAGAAATAACAACTAACCAATGATTGGAAAACAATTTTTTTTAAAGTAAGTAATTATAGTTACTTGTTATTTTGCCAAAAAAGTAACTGAATTACTAATGGAATTAATTACTAGACTAGTAAATATTGCATTAATGTAAAAAAACAAAAAAACAATTCAAATATTTGGCATATTTGTGTTGTAGAATATTGGTTGAAATATGAACAAAATTTATCGGTCAAATCAACTTCAGAACCCAACATTGATTAATCGTTGTCAAAAAGCATGTTGTTTCAACATTGTATTTGTGTTGCAGAATATTGGTTGGGAAATGACCAAAACTCAATGGTCAAATCAACGTCAGAACCAAACATTGATTAAACGTCGTCAAAAAGCATGTTGTTTCAACGTTATGTTTGAGTTGCTCAACGTCAGGACCTAATTCAACAAGTTCTATAACGTTGTTTTAATGTCTTGTGCCTGCTGGTGTGTGTGCATGTGCCTTTAAAAGGCGGTGCCTGTTGCTAAGTGACGTGTGTCAGCGCCCAGACAAAGAGGCATTAGCTCTGCTGTGTTTGTTAGCTCAGACTGGCAGTTTGTGGGCAGAACGGCAGCTCTGTCCACAAATTTGTATTGTAAGATTGCAAGCTTGTCACTTCAGTCATTAATTTGTTGTTCATTATTCACTCGAACTAGTAGTGTGTACATGTGTTGTTTGCTGTGGGATGCCGCCTCCGTCTATTTATTAGTTCATTTTAGTGTGGCGATGGTTGTTGCTTTCATTAGAAAAAAATATATATTTCCTGCGTTGAACTTGCTGTGCTTCTGACGCTGTCTTGTTGACATACAACCACATCAAAAGTAATGTGCAATCTTACATCAACTGTTTCGGTAACAGCATTGTAAGGTACATAAAAGTAAGTAGATTACTCATTACTAGTAAAAGTAATTCCATTTAGGGCTGGGCGATATGGCCTTTTTTAAATATCGTGATATTTTAAGGCCATATCGCGATACACGATATATATATTTCGATATTTTGCCTTAGCCTTGAATTAACACTTGATGCATATAATCACAGCAGTATGATGATTCTATGTGTCTACATTAAAATATTCTTCTTCATACTGCATTAATATATGCTACTTTTAAACTTTCATGCAGAGAAGGAAATCACAACTAAAAAAAATCACTCTTTTTTTCATACGGTGTTGATCTGGAAATGTTTGCCTCGGCATTTTGATGGTGTGGGCGTGTGGCACCGAACGGAGATGTTGACGTGCAGAGTACGTAAATATTGTTTTTAATATTGTTGTGCAGCACTTTGGAAACATTTTTGTTGTTTAAATATGCTATATAAATAAAGTGGATTAGATTGGAGTGAGCACTCTTCATTCACTAGCAGGGGACTTTTCAAATGATGCTACATATTAGCAGTAATGCTACTTTTTATAGCAACGCTTTTGCTCCACACTTGACAAATTACGGTTGTCTGTTCGACATATTCCCACTTGAAGCCAAACCACCGCCAGACGATGGACCCCCTGCTGTTTTTTGGGGGAATTAATTCTTCCTTCATTTGTTACCAGATTCGCACCTTCTTTCGCTCGTATTACCGCTAGAATCACAGCTAACGTTAGCCATGCTGCTACCTCTCTGCTCGGGGAGGGCGTATACGTATGTGACGTATGATGTGACAGTATGTGACGTATGTAGAAGCTGCGCTTGCTGTCTGTGAGAAGGAGAGACAGGAAAGAGTAGGAAGAGCATGTAGTCAGTGTAATGCCCGCAGCTAAAAGCAACTGCGTGAGAATGTATACTCGATATCACGATATAGTCATTTTCTATATCGCACAGAGACAAACCCACGATACATCGCGCATATCGATATATCGCCCAGCCCTAATTCCATTAGTAATTTTCTATAACAGCACAATTTCTTTTGACGCGCGATTATGAGATGTGTGACTGTCAACCCACACTGCAGTGGGGAAAATACACCGGCAATAGCCCTACAAAACTCTTCGGCTGTCTTGACGGGACCAAAGCTATCCGCCACGAGCGGAGTCATCGTCTGAGCAAGTTCGTGTCCCCAAGCTGCTCGTCGATGCAGAGAACCCGCCTCCCCCAACAAAGGCAGATAACGACTTGTCCAAGGTGTACCTGGCTCCGGCCAACCCAGCGACCCCGATAGGGACAAGCGGTAGCAAAAATGGATGGATGGATGGATGACTTTGACTCTTGATTACTCAATTCATTATTATAACGCAGGAGAAATACTTGCAATAGCTGTCATGATCCGATGTTGCAGGTCATGTCTTGTTTTGGGTTTTTGTTATTTTTCGCAGTTGAGTGTTTCTGTTCTCAGCGCTCTTTCCTTTGCTTACTTTTGGTCGCCAAGTACGCTGAGTTTCTTACACACCTGTTCTTGTTTGGTGATTAGTGTCTGCACCCGCGGTCACCTTTAGTCACCTCCCCTTATACACCGGTGTCACTCTGTTTTTGGTTTGCTGGATCAATGTACGCTCTACACGTCAGGCACGTTCACGTTCTGGCTGAGAGATCTTTTCCTTTGTTGACTGTTGGCAAGGGTTGCGTGCTTGTTTCGCTCGATGCTACAGCTTATGTTTTTCACCTCACTGTGCTAACCAAAGTTTTGCTGTTTGGATCCCCGCACGCCCCCAAGCGACACGCTTTTCTTTTTCTTTGCCGCTTATATGCAATAAAAGTAATCCTACCTGCACGCTGCTCTTGCTGCGTCCTTTCCCCATCGCAGCAAGGCGACCCGAATGCGACAGTAGCAGCTGTACGTGACATAAAGACAGGCCATTCTTCCGTCGTCTCAAGTGCCTTTGTGCCGCCACCTCCGGCGGTTGCTGTCCGCCTGACTGGCCAAGCTGTAATGGAATCACAGGAACACATTGTGACAGCAATAGGTGGCAAAAGTATCACCTTGATCAGTGGTTCTTCACCAAGTACCACTTCAGAAAACACTTGGCTCTCCAAGTACCACCATAATGACCAACACTAAAATACAGTAACGTAGTAGGCCTAAGTAGTCATTAAAAGCAAGGCAGAGGATTTATTTAACAAGTATATCTAATATTTTTTGGCCACTGTAACATTACACACAATGCACGGACATCGTCAACAATGATAAATAAAGTTGATTGATTGATTGATTGATGATACTCCACTAGATGCACGGACATCGTCAACAATGCTACTCCACTAGATGGAGCCGGGTACCACAGCTGGCCTAGATAAATTTCAAGACGTCCTCACAAATATTAATATTAATATGAAGCATTAAATGCATTGGCGAAAAAGTGAATTGGTGTCCTTGCCTCGGTTTTTTTAACATTGATGAAATCATGTTTTGTCAAAGCCCGAACGACCACCTCTGTGGCGAAGAACCGCACATTTCAAGTCAAGTTCACCTTTGACACATCCCATCTTTGCCGTCGTAAAGGGTGTACGGCGGGGTTTTGTGTGTAAGCAGGCTTGTTAGATGAGGCCCCAGGTCAATGCATAAGTCAGTACAAAGATGAATGAGAAGACTAATTGGCAGAGGTGTGGACTCGAGTCACATGACTTGGACTCGAGTCAGACTCGAGTCATGAATTTGATGACTTTAGACTCGACTTGACAAAATGTAAAAAGACTTGCAACTCGACTTAGACTTTAACATCAATGACTTGTGACTTCACTTGGACTTGAGCCTTTTGAATTGACATGACTTGACATGACTTGCTACTTTCCCCAAAACCCAAAGATGAAAAAGTTATTCGGGAGCGCTCCGTATTTTTCATTGTGTACTTGTCTATCAGCGTTGCGTGTGTCAGCTGGTGTGGTCTCAGTACAACAGCCAATCAAATTAGATATACTTTGTTTTCATCACACAGCATTCATCCAATCAAATTGCAGGACAACCAACGAAGAAGACATGTCCAAACCACACGCCAGTGAACAAAAAATGATACCTAAAATAATTTTGTTTGGGTATAAAAATTACGAGGTGGTCAACACAAAACGGTTTGCAGTATGCAACACATGCGGTTCGAAAATTACTGATGGAGAGGCAACAACTTCCAACTTCGTCCGGCATTTGAAGTTGCACAAAGAACGGTAAGTTTTGAATGTAAGATAACGTTTATTGGCTAAGTAACGTGACTTTTATTTAAATCAGTGAGGCTGTAAACTCACTGCTAACGTTATAACGTTATTGCAAACACGGGAATCTGTGGCAGTTCACTACCTTATTCATACTTTTTGTTCAGTGATTTTTTTTAAGCAGGGTTACGTTAGTCAATATATCACACGTAACGTTAGACGGCGGTCAGCAGCACCGCGTATTTTAGCCACCTAAAAAAAGACAAAAATAGTAAAATAAAGGTCAGTTAAAATGTATACTATATTATGAATATGTGTACCGTTTTAGCTAGCTTTCTGACATACTGTTGGTTGTTTACCTCAGTGGTCCCCAACCAACGGGCCGCGGCCCGGTACTGGTCCGTGGATCGATTGGTATCGGGCCGCACAAGAATTTTTATTTTTTTTTCTTTTTTTAATTAAATCAACATAAAAAACACAAGATACACTTACAAGTAGTGCACCAACCCAAAACAACTCTCTCCCCCCTTTTGTTCTGGGCATTGAACATGAAGACTCTTCCTTCACTGTTCCGAGTGGCCATGAGAGTCTTGGCAGTGCCTGCCTCCACTGCTCCAGTGGAGCGAGTTTTCAGCCATGGTGGCATCATACTACGCCCCCATCGTGCACAAATGACTGACAGACTCTTGGCTAATTTGGTCTTTTGCAAATGCAATGCAGCATAGGGCCCTGACATATAAAAAGTACAACTTTTTTGTTATGTTCACGTATATGTCATGTTTTTTTCAATATTAACACTTTTGTACAAATAAGTACATTTGCACTTTATTTTTCAATGTGTTTGTTCTGTAAAGGAATGAGTTAATGTTTAAAATGACTGGTTAATAGTGCTATTATAAAGTGCAATGTCAGCACAATTTTCTTTCCTGCAATTTAAAATGCACTTGTTTTAATAAATAAATACAGCGTTTGAAAAGCATACACAATCTGTGTTAATATATTAGTCTGTGGTTAAAAGGACTTGAAAGGACTCGAAACTCAAAATGCAGGACTTAGGACTTGACTTGAGACTTTCCAGTCTTGACTTTGGACTTGACTCGGGGCTTGCCTGTCTTGACTCGGGACTTGACTCGGACTTGAGGGCAAAGACTTGAGACTTACTTGTGACTTGCAAAACAATGACTTGGTCCCACCTCTGCTAATTGGTGTGCCTGTTGGCAAGTTTCACCTCAAAATAAACCCCGACAGGACTGACACAAAGTTTTCTCTTTAAATGTGTGTATATAATATTTGTTGTAGGCATTTAAAACAAAATAAAAAAATATCAAAATGGTCCCCACATACAGTGTGTGGCCCTTGGTGGAAAAAGTCTGGATACCTCTGATCTAAAATATTAGATATTAGATTAGGAAAAATATTTTTTTTTAAATAAAAACAGAAACTACGTTTAAATTACAATTTAAAAATAATACTAACTTACAAATTATTTAATTTGAATAAATTACAACAACAATAATAAACACTGTTTAATGTGTAACTGAACATTAATATTTTCATACAGGCAGAATTTTTGACACACGAGGTTATGCAGTTACACAATCGCATTATTATTATTATTATTATTATTATCATTATCATGGGAAAAAACAACAATAAAATGTAACAAAAAGGAGCAAAAAAATCTGAATGTAATGAGAGAAAGCTGACATGTTCCAACCAATAATTAATAACAATATACTTTGACACCTATAATACAATGCTGACACAAAGATTTGTTTCTAAATATGAATATATAATATCTGTTTTTGTCTTTTTTTTTTTAAGAAGAAATCTCAAAATGGCCCTCACATGCTTTGACTATTCAGTATGTGGCCCCTAGAGGACAAAGTTTGTACACTCCTGATACAGAATATAAGAATAATACTGAAAGGACAAAGACAACAATGGCGTCATCTTGCAATGGATAAATGTAAGAATACAAATGGCTTCTGTATAGTTGCCAACTTGACGCTCCTTTGAAAAGGCATCATTAAGCGTGCACCACATTTCATTTGTGTTTAAATATGACTGAACAATGCGGTGCAGTGTACGCAAGCGCTACTTAGAATCAAATAAAGCATGAAGTAGACTGCACATCCTTGTGTTCGTAATGCAAATAGCTTATTATGCTGTGAATTCCGAGGCGTGCTCAATTGCTGCACTCGTGTTGGAGTGTTCTTCCACTGAATAGCTGTCGTGTGATGGAACTGTGTCCTCTGTAAGGACAATATTAGGGAGCACCGTGAATGTGTGTGTGTATGTGTGTGTGTGCAAGTGTACTGATGCACACACCGCAAAGCAAGGGTGATAGACACACGTACTCATGGTTCATCAAGGAATACAACTGGAGATCATGCGTCATATTTTGCACACGTGTCCGTGCATAATACATGTACTGTTTATTGGTATATATGCAAGTCTTTTATGCCTTTATTTTATTACTAGGATACATTAAACTGTAGTAATTGAGGATTTAGTGGCTGTTGAAGGTCCCATAAAAGAACCACATTAAAAAGTATGACTATTTGTTGAAGGGCTGACGAATGACCTAAAATGTAAAAAAAAAAAAAAAAAAAAAAACAGTTTTATATCCTATTAAACAGGAAAATGTGAATTTTCCGCTGGTGCTTTATTGGTGCCAATATAACTCACTGTGTGCCAGCTTAATAAAGTTTTTATTGAGAGGCAAAAAATCGCTGGCAAGATAAAATGCATAATCTTTCTCAAGCTCTTCAGACTGCCAAGTTCTAGGGGTAGAATGAAACTCGGTTTGGATTCCAACTGCTGGGTAATGAGTTAACATAATTTTGTCCGTCACGGATTTAGATATTCAGAACCGAGTTAGTCCAGTAATATTTAGCTCAGTTACACTTCAGACCACAAACAGTGAGTTATCGTGCATCATTTCGTGACCTTCGGCTCATAAAAAGCTCCCTTATATAAACATTTCATTAGGTGTTATAAAACTCTCTGAAGAGATCTTGAAGCAGGGTTGGCTCCTGGCATAAACAGGCTACCAAAGTCTGAGATGTCAGACATTTTGTGGCATTCAGCAACAGTTGTTTTTTGAGACATTTTGGCTATGTTGAGAAAGGGTTGGGCATCGACCATCGAAGGGAACCGGGTTTTGTATTTTGTTTCTCCCACTACCGTCCAATTTTTTAAATGTCGATTTCTATTTCCAAGGCTCAAGCTGCCAATCAGAAGAGGTAGAGCAGCAAGCTGTATTTTCATACATTTTAAGACATTTTGGCTGTGTTGAGTAGGGTTGGGAATCGAGCGTTGAAGGGAACCGGGTATTAAATTCTGATTCTCCCGCAACCGTCCAAATTTCGAAACGGCGATTCTTATTTCCGAAAGAGGTAGAGTAGCTAACAGTATATTCATACATTTTTAGACATATTGGCATCGAGCATCGAAGGGAACCGGGTCTTGCATTCCGATTCTCCCACAACCATCCAAATTTGTAAACATTTATTCCTATTTTCAAAGCTCAGTCTGCCGACTGGGAGAGGTAGAGCAGCCAACTTTATCATCATACACTTTAAGACATGTTGGCTCTGTTGAGTAGGGTTCGGCATCGACCATTGAAGGGAACCTTACATTCCGATTCTTCTGCAGTCGTCCAGATTTCGAACGGTTGATTCCTATTTTCGATGCTCAGTCTGCCGACCGGAAGAGTGAGAGTAGCTAACAGTATATTTATACATTTTTAAACATATCGGCTGTGTTGAGTAGGGTTGGGCATCGAGAATGGAAGGGAACCAGAGCTTAAATTCCTATTCTACCACAACCATCCAAATTTCTAGTCGTTGATTCTTATTTTTGATACTAAGACGTGAAGAGGTAAAACAGCTAGCTGTATCTTCATACATTTTGAGACATTTTGGCTGTGTTGAGTAGGGTTGGGCATCAAGCATCGAATGGAACTTGGTCTTACATTCTGATTCTGTCACGATCGGGGCGCATGATGATGCGGGGTTCTGTTCTCCCAAGATGCAAAGGACGAATCCGGACAGGACTTGCAGGTAACAACTTGATTTAATAATAAAACAACACAAAACAGGTACAAAACAGAAAACAAACCGACTGGAAAAGGTGCCGAGCGCACCGGAAGCTAAGGCTACAACTTAGCAAAGACTATGACACTTAGCAGGGGCTAGGAGACAAGCAAAACCTTATGTAGCAGTCGCGTGACGCAAATAAAGAAGCCAGACTGACTGACTGGAAAAGGCAGGCTTAAATACTGTCAGTGATTACAACAGGTACACAGAAACACAAGCGGCAGGTGGAATTAATATGTAACTATGGTAACCAACTCAAAGGTGCACAGACAGGAACAAAATGAGTCCAAGACTAACAGAAAACACACGTGACCCAAAAACCCAAACAGAAATATGATCCGGGAAGCGGATCATAACAGATTCTCCCACAACCGTCCAAATTGTTAAACGTCAATTCCTATTTGCGATACTCAATCCGCTGACCGAAAGAGGTCGAGTAGCTAACTGCTTCAAGGATATTTGAACCTGGTTATAGCCTCGAGAGGCTGCTCGTTGATTGGAATATTGTTGAGAAATCCTTTTGTGTTGTTCATCATGACCTTAGTCTTCTCTGAACTATTCCGAAGACCTTGGAGGTGGAAACAAGCCTCTGGAAAAGAATGGACGGTTCTGCTTTATTTCCCGCTAGTGCATCGAGGTCATAAAGAATGCGGAAGTTTGTACGTTTTGGGCCTGTGATGATGGCAGTTCCCTCATATCCGTTCAATGCCTCAGTCATAAGCGGCTCTAAGAAGATGTTGAACAGAGTGGGTGAGAGTGCTGTAGGCAGTGCTGTTGTACGCCCACTGTGGTCTTGAACCATCTGCCTATGGTGTTGTTAAAGATGACAGCTTTGGTTGCCTTCTCATAGAGATGTTGAAGGACTCAGGTGTCTGTCAAATGCCTTTCTGAAACTTATAAAGAAGTGGTACAGATGTTGCTGGTTTTCCAGGTACTTCTCGCATAATACACTTAGATTGTAGCGGCCAGCTCAGAAATCTGCTTGTTCCCCTGCAATTATCCACTTCTCTTGAGGGTGTCCGTCTGTTCAAGATCACTGTGAGTGGGACCTTGCTGACTTTTGTGCCACGTCAGGAGCCTGCAGAACATGACCAAGCAGGAGTTGGTGCAGATGTACTTGCATGTTCCGCCTGGAGGTGAACAACAGCAGGATGATGCGCACAATGCAGCCCGGGGGGGTCTGAGCGTGGAGGACTCTTTGGTGAGGCCCGGGCGCTGGAGAGACCGGGCCCAAAGCATGAAACTCCGGAGAACCAGCCCAGGGACAGGTCACCAGCAACTAGGGACTTTTGTAGGTCTTGGGTATTTCATTGAGGTGCAGTATTGGTCAGTGCTGTCTTTTTCCCTATCTGGATTTGAGTTGTTTTGCAAAGGAATCAAATGTTTTTTTGTTTTGTCTCTTTGATGTGTCATTTTTCCTTTTGTTTTTTTTTTAAATGACCAACAGTTTGGCGCGCATGTGGACGCATGGACTACTCTTTCCCTGAGCTTGGAAATTTGGAATATCTTTCAACATGTTGATCTGTTTAAAATGCATACTGTTTAATAAACAAACATTTGCATAAAACCACAAAAAAATATTAGTCCAGTGATTCTCAAGCTGTGGTATGCCGGCTCCATCTAGTGGTATGCCAAAGAATCACTTGATTAAAGTACAGTGTTTTATTTTCCCATATTGGAACACAGTGTTACTGTTTCAAACTGTGTGTAATGTTACAGTGGCCAGAAATATTAAATATACTTGTTAAATAAAACCTCTGCCTTGTTTTTAATGAATACTTAGGCGTACTATGCTACTGTATATTACTGTTGGTCATTATGGTGGTAATTGGACAGCCAAAATTTGTTCATGATGTGGTACTTAGTGAGAAAAAAATTAGAAACCCTGGTCTAGTCCCATGTTGATAGTATTAAAAACTTGACAATTATTTGTCCAAGATACACTTCTTAATCATGATTATTTACCAGTTAACTATGAGAAAATGTGATTAATCGCAATTAAATATTGTAATTGTTTGACAGCCCTACTAGTGATATATTCCCACTAACTTTTAGGAAGCAGATATTTTTTGCCATTTGTACAAAAAAAGGAGTAATTAAATTTGTATTGAAGGTTCAAGATCCAATAAAAGAGCAGTATTATATATGGCTAGTAATGCTCATTATCATAAATGTATTCATCTAAGAATATATCTGGTATTGTGGTGTAGGACTGTACTTCATTATACTGAGAAGTGGTTCTAATATTTTGTCTCGTTCCGGTAGCGAAATAAGGAAATGTATTAATATTAAAATCCGTTCTCAGTATGATGCAGTACACCACTGCAAACTGCAAGCAGAATAATTTATCAGTAGCATTATTATCATTGTCAAGGTAGACTATATGACAGTTTTTTGTGATGTTGTTTACTGTTGTGGAACCATTGATTGTGTTTGGGGATATAACCTAAATAAATAGTGTCTGCTGTTAATTAAAAGTGAAACCTGTCATTAACATAATTTCCATATACGATAGAGAACGCTATCATATTTTTTAATAAAACGAGCTCAAGGATCCACCAGGGAAGTACGGACTGTATAGTCCTGTATATTTTGTGAAGATGGATGTAAAGCTTTTAGATCAACATGAATGGATTTTAAAGGGCCTGGCTACTGGCTGGAGTTGAAAAGAATCTCTCAGCTCGCCGTCGTCTTCAGAGCCAATGAGGGATTTTTCGTTTGGCGGTCTCTGAGGCTCGCTGTGATTGGAATCGGCTTCAGGTTGTGCACGGCGTCGCCAATTAGGAATTAACTGGCAGGAGCACAGAGGGAAAGTAGAAGTGACAGTGGGAGACACGGAGGGAGGGGGGTGGTCATGGCGTACTGGAGCGTCAGATTCTTCCACGAGACGCTTTCAACCGCGAGCAGTTCCGTTTTCTCCGCATCAAAGTTGGATGTGAATGTGTGCCGTGTGATGTTGCTTCTATGTTTTCCATGTTCCCACATCCAAAACACAGACGCTCCATCAAAGTAGCCCCATGTCCTCCTCTCATCTTCCTCTTTCCACCTCACGCCCTGAATCCAAAAGGTCCAGCGTCATCTTCTCCTTCCTCCTTCTCTTGTTCTCACCTGCACCCTCAATGTGTTCCAAGCACTTGGTGCAGGGCCAAAGCACTCCTCCTCCTCCTCCTTTCTCTGCTCCTGCATCCTGGAGCAGTGTGGGCCTGATGCCAAAGATATCTTCATCTCTTCATCCTCGAACCACACTCCCTGTCTGTCTTCATTCAGCGACAGGCTTTGCCTTAATTGGTCCTCTCCTTTTCACCTGCACTGAAGATAGTTTTTCCGCTTATCATTATCGCAGCAATGATCTTCTGATTTTAAAGTAATTACACTGCTTCTAAGTCTATTTTCTCTCCTCTGTCAGGGCATCGTTGTGTTGGTTTTGTCCTTTGCTCACCTTTGTCAGATTGCATTAGATTGGTTCTTTTAGCCTGCTTCTATAAAGAGGAAACAGGTATGTTTCTTTCTCTGATGTGGTCTATTCCTAATACCTTTCATATGTTCTTGATGTTGCTGGAATGTTCTTGTATTACTGTTTGAACTCTTAGGTAGGAATGCTTGAGTTACTTCAGAGTACTCAGGTAGGAATGTAACGATAAACGGTATTGATGAGCGCCGCGGCTGATGTTTTAAATTAAAATTATTTAGGATGTGAATCTCTGGGCAGCTAATTATTACCGGGGTGATGATTCGATTCTCGATTTAGAACGATTTTCGCAATGTGTTATTTCGTATAATAATTATAATACGGCAGGTTAGAAAATCTCCCTCGTGTTGCCTAAAAACGTCTTTTTACAAATTGATTCTTAAAGAAAAAAATAAAATAATTTTTAGCAATTTTTCAAAATAATTAATTAATTTAGAATCTGGATAAATCCATCTATCTTCTTTCGTTTCTCCGACATCGAGTTGCGGGGGCAGCAGCCTAAGCAGAGAAGCCCAGACTTCCCTCTCCACAGCTACTTCGTCCAGCTCTTCCCACGTAATTTCCGAGGCGTTTCCAGGCCAGATGTGCTTTAAACACCTCCCCATTGCCGCGTCCGGGGGAATTCTGATCAGACGCCTAAATCACCTCATCTGGCTTCTCTCGATCGGGGTGAATAAGAATCGCTATTTGGACTTGAATCGTTTTTTGTGCACTCCTAAAAATTATGAATAAACCCCATTAGGAAACAAAATCTATCCCAATCTATCCATCCATTTTGCAGAGGGTGCTGGAGGCTATCTCAGCTGCAATCGGGCGGAAGGTACCCCAATCTAAACCTACATTACTGTCTGAGCAACTAATATATTCCGTTGTGCACATTGAACCTACAAACTGTGCTCTCTTACGACAGAGAGATCGTTCTGTATTTAGAGGAATCCGAGACGGACGTGTCTTTACAATGCGTTCAAGGACTGCTGAATAGAGTAGGACGTCACAACGCCCGGCAAAAATAATAATCAATAAGATTTTCTTTGTTATGCACTTTTCATTGAGATACAACTTAAAGTGCTACATTAAAAACAATAAAAGCTTAAGCATTAAAACAGATACTAAGATTAAAACACTATGAGTCAATGATTAAAAATCACAAAATATACAAAATAATAGCTTTTCTAATCCATCCATCCATTTTCTACCGCTTATTCCCTTCGGGGTCGCGGGGGCGCTGGAGCCTATCTCAGCTACAATCGGGCGGAAGGCGGGGTACACCCTGGACAAGTCGCCACCTCATCGCAGGGCCAACACAGATAGTATGTCTATTTATGTTATGTATAAAATAACGGTCAAAAGATATTTCAGTGTGTATATAAGTACTTTTTGAGCACATTCAACAATACCACGATAATAATGATAACCGTGATATGAAAATGTCAAGTACCCGAGAGACCAGTGATTCTCAAACTGTGGTACGTGTACTACTAGTGGTACACGGGCTCCATCTAGTGGTACACCAAAATAGTCACTTAATTAAAGTACAGTGTTTTATTTTCCTATATTCAAACACAGTGTTACTGTTTAAACTGTGTGTGATGTCACAGTGGCCAAAAATATTAAATATACTTGTTAAATAAAACCTCTAACTTATTTTTTAATGAATACTTGGGCCTACTACGCTGCTGTATTTTAATGTTGGTCATTATGGTGGTACTTGGAGAGGCAAGTTTTTTCTGAGGTGGTACTTGGTGAAGGGCAGCACGGTGAAAGAGGGGTTAGTGCGTCTGTCTCACAATACGAAGGTCCTGAGTAGTCGTGAGTTCAATCCCGGCCTCGGGATCTTTCTGTGTGGAGTTTGCATGTTCTCCCCGTGACTGCGTGGATTCCCTCCGGGTACTCTGGCTTCCTCCCACCTCCAAAGACATGCACCTGGGGATAGGTTGATTGGCAACACTAAATTGGCCCTAGTGTGTGAATGTGAGTGTGAATGTTGTCTGTCTATCTGTGTTGGCCCTGCGATGAGTTGGCGACTTGTCCAGGGTGTACCCCGCCTTCCGCCCGATTGTAGATGAGATAGGCTCCAGCGCCCCCCGCGACCCCGAAGGGACTAAGCGGTAGAAAATGGATGGATGGATGGATGGATGGTACTTGGTGAAAAAAGTTTGAGAACCACTGCCCTAGACTCAAGTAAAAGTAAAAAGTATAAAGCCCAATAATAACTTGAGAAAAAAGTAAGTGTTCAGTGAAAAAACTCACTGCGTATCTGGTGAGTAGCTATTTATTTATTTAAGTGGTACTTGTACTGCAACCGTATAGTTGCTGTATATTTTATTTGTTCAAAGAACGCCCACAGAACAATGAACACAGAGGATCTGGCAAGCACTGTGCACCCTGAGCTGCCCATGCTCTGTTCACATGATGAGGCGTTCAAGCACACTGTGAACCTTTAACTGTTAAGACAATATGCTTTTAGATAGTTTTTTGTAACTAACACTTGCAACAGATATCTAACAAAAACCAAAGTACCTCTTCTTTTTTTTTTTTTTTTTTATAAAATTCATTACAAATACAAGCCCCCTTTAATTGATTGTGTTAAAGCTCTGAGGTCAAACATTAACAAAGTGGTTTAAAGTATTGGCAATGGAGTGACGGATTGCTTTCTGCCTTCATTAGGTTGTGTTGATGTGGGCTGCAGAGACCAGTAAGGTCATCAGAGACAACCTCCCCACCAACCGCTGACCTCTGTCAGTCAACCTGTGTCTGCTGGCTAAAGCCCCGGGGTCTGATGTATTGAACGTGCGCACACACAAAATCCTTGCTTACACACTTGTTCACGGCAAAGATGAGGTGTCTCACGCCAACTTCATGCTTCACCTAAGCACATTTCGGCATGTTGTGGACACTTTTGCAACACACAGAGGTGGTCGTTTGGGCTTAGCCAACATGTGATTTTAACCATATGAAAAGATCGAGGCACGTGTTAATTTTGACAACAGTTTTTAAATTAGTTTTAGTTATACTCTTTTGACGAACATGTATTTTAGTTTTAGTCATATTTTAGTCATCTAAAATAATTTAGTTTTAGTCGACAAAATTCCTCAATAGGGATGTCCGATAATGGCTTTTTGCCGATATCCGATATTGTCCAACTCTTTAATTACCGATACCGATATCAATCGATACCGATATCAACCGATATATACAGTCATGGATTTAACACATTATTATGCCTAATTTGGACAACCAGGTATGGTGAAGATAAGGTACCTTCTTTTTTTTTAATTAATAAAATAAAATAAGATAAATAAATTAAAAACATTTTCTTGAATAAAAAAGAAAGTAAAACAATATAAAAACAGTTACATAGAAACTAGTAATTAATGAAAATCAGTAAAATTAACTGCTAAAGGTTAGTACTATTAGTGGACCAGCAGCACGCACAATCATGTGTGCTTACGGACTGTATCCCTTGCAGACTGTATTGATATATATTGATACATAATGTAGGAACCACAATATTAATAACAGAAAGAAACAACCCTTTTGTGTGAATGAGTGTAAATGGGGGAGGGAGTTTTCTTGGGTTGGTGCACTAATTGTAAGTGTATCTTGTGTTTTTTATGTTGATTTAATAAAAAAAAAAAAAAATAAAAAAAAAAAAAATAAAAAAAAAAAAAAAAAAACCGATACCGATAATAAAAAAAACGATACCGATAATTTCCGATATTACATTTTAACGCATTTATCGGCCGATAATATCGATTATCACTATTCCTCAACATTTTTATCGACTAAAACAAAGTATCTTCAAAGTTGTCTTGAAAGCACTTTTGTTAATTATGATTGCAGAGCATCTCAAAAACTAAATTCACAAGACCTGCACTCCATCAATATTTCAGTATGTACATTTCACACTAAACCTTATTGTGTATTATTGCTACAGCTGAAATTTAGCATTTTTTTCAAATGTTGAATAATTCATGACTAAAATGGTCACGTGATGATTAGCCAGCAGAAGACGCTTCAAGTTGGTTGTATTTTTACCAGAGAAAATGAGGCCAGAGGGTTTACAATGTGTTTTGTTGTCTACCTTGCAAAGGTAAAATGTGTCCATATGTCTTCTTTATCTTTCCGGAGTAGAAGACATATTGTAACGATGTGAGTAACAATGCAGAATAGGGATGTAACGATATGAGTATTTAATATCACGGTTATTGTGACCAAAATTATCATGGTTATCATAATTATTGTGGAAGGTGCTCAAAAAGCTTTTTAAACATAACTAAAATAAATAGACACACTGTTAGAAAAAACACTATTTTTCATTTCAGTTTGTTATGTTTCACTGAAGAGTTTTAGTCTTAGTGTTGTATCTGTTTTAATAACCTTTTATTGTTGTACTGTAAATATTTGTCTGGAGAGCAGCACTTTAGTGAAGTTAATTATATTTATATAGCGCTTTTCTCTCGTGACTCAAAGCGCTTTACACAGTGAAACCCAATAAGTTACATTTAAACCAGTGTGGGTGGCACTGGGAGCAGGTGGGTAAAGTGTCTTGCCCTAGTCACAACGGCAGTGACTAGGATGGCGGAAGCGGGGATCAAACCTGGAACTCTCAAGTTGCTGGCACAACCACTCTACCAACCGAGCTATCTTTAAGAGTTATCTAAATGAAAAGTGATTAACAAATAAAATATATACTATGTATCACTTCTGATGAGTGTTGTGTCTGTCCTACTCTGTTCAGCGGTACTTGAACGCACCATATAAACATCTGTCTCTTTTCCTCTGAGGAAAGATCGATCATCATAATTCCGTGCGAAAAGAGCACAGCTTGTAGGTTCAATGTTCATAACTGTATGATTTAGTTGCTCAGACAGTAATGTGTTTATCGAAGTTTAAAATTGTTGTTTTTATGTTAGCATTTAAGCTGGGGAGCTGGCACCAGTAAGTACGTTGTGGCCCCTGAGTTAATAAGCCTGCTCAGTGGCCTTGTGGTTAGAGTGTCCGCCCTGAGATCGGTAGGTTGTGAGTTCAAACCCCGGCCAAGTCATGCCAAAGACTAAAAAAATGGGGCCCGTTACCTCCCAACTTGGCACTCACCATCAAGGGTTGGAATTGGGGGTTAAATCCCCAAAATGATTCCCGAGCGCGGCCACCGCTGCTGCTCACTGCTCACCTCGCCTCCTAGGTGGAACACGGGGATGGGTCAAATGCAGAGGGTAATTTCACCACACCTCGTGTGTGTGTGACTATCAGTGGTAACTGACCGTCGGGGGTGTTGTCGCCATCATCATTATTACCGTTTGTCGTTACATTCCTGCAATATAGTCTTGTTTCCCGGTGAAAAATCCAAACGTGTCTTTGTAGTTGTAGTTCACATTGGATCCCCGCAATGTTTCATCCCCGCCCCTCTCCTGCATGCTACTGTGATTAGATTAGATTGATTATGTGTCCCACCCACCTAAAAAGGAAAATAAATATGATTGGATTTTGTCTCTGTCAATTATTTTCATCTCGTTTTTATTCGTCGACTAAATGGTCGATTAATTTTGTCATTGTTTTCGTCAACGTGCATTTGTTTTGACTCGTTATCGTCCTTTTTTAGTCAGGAGAAAATAGGTTGTTGACAATAACCCATCCCCATCCATTTTCTACCGCTTATTCCCTTTTGAGGTCGCGGGGGGCGCTGGAGCCTATCTCAGCTACAATCGGGCGGAAGGCGCGGTACACAATGGACAAGTCGCCACTTCATCGCAGGGCCAACACAGATAGACAGACAACATTCACACTCACATCTACACACTAGGGCCAATTTAGTGTTGCCAATCAACTTATCCCCAGGTGCATGTCTTTGGAGGTGGGAGGAAGCCGGAGTACCCGGAGGGAACCCACGCAGTCACGGGGAGAACATGCAAACTCCACACAGAAAGATCCCGAGCCCGGGATTGAACCCAAGACTACTCAGGACCTTCGTATTGTGAGGCAGATGCACTAACCCAGTGGTTCTCAAACTTTTTTTGTCATCCCCCACTTTGGACAAGGGGGAGTTTTCAAGCCCCACCTGCCCCCATCGCCACAACAGAACGCTAATGCCAAGCTTAACATTTTCAAATTTATTGAACATCAAGTAACATCAAGTTGTATACATTCAAACTCAATAACATAAAATAACATCAAGTTCAATAATGAATAAAATAACTGTGCAGCAGTGGTATAACTTGCATCAAGTTCAATAAGAAATAAAATAACTTGCATAAAGTTCAATAATAAATCAAACAAAAGTGTTATAACTTGCATCAAGTTCAATAATAAATCAAATACAAGTGTTATAACTTGCATCAAGTTCAATAATAAATCAAATAAAAGTGTTATAACTTGCATCAAGTTCAATAATAAATCAAATAAAAGTGTTATAACTTGCATCAAGTTCAATGATAAATCAAAAAAAGTGTTATAAGTTGCATCAAGTTCAATAATAAATCAAATAAAAGTGTTATAACTTGCATCAAGTTCAATAATAACTGAAATAAAAGTGTTATAACTTGCATCAAGTTCAATAATAAATCAAATAACTTGCATCAAGTTCAATAATAAATAAAATTAAAGTGCCACTTTGCAATCTTTGCAAAAAAAAGAGGAGCTATGCATTTGGCAAGACAGGGCAAGTGACAGCACTTTGCCCCGGGAGAGCCACTTTGATTCACTGTGAAACAGCACGGCCGTATGATCAGCTCCCATTTCCTCACATAGTGCAGAGAACAGTCACGCTTTCAGTGGTCGTGTTTTGATCAAATTTACCGCGCTCACAACATGTTAAAACCTCATTGAGTTCGGGGCTGTGCTGCCTTGACGCGAGTGCTTCCCGGTGAATGACGCAGTGTGTCCAATGCGCATTTGGCGCAACCCTCTTTATTAAAGCCTACAGCCTGTTTCTTGACCCTGCCATGGTCTGTGCGCCATCAGAGCAAAAGCCCACACAGTTTTCCCATTTAGGTCGTGTTCTTTGAGGAAACTGTCCATTATCTTGAACAGCTCATCAGCAGTGGCTCTATTTTTTATGTATTTGCAAAACAGCAAATCCTCGCACAGTGACTCGCCATTCACAAAGCGTACGTATGCGATGAACAGGCAGTCTTTATTGCTGTCAGTAGCTTCGTCCACTTGTAAAGCAAAACGACTTTCTTTTAATTTGTCTACGAGTTGTTCCTCAAGATCACTTGCAATGTCGCATATACGTCTTGCCACTGCGTCGTTTGACAGTGGGACAGCTTTTAATTTTGCTGCGCTTGTCTCGTCAAATTTGTTCCGCTTAGCCCCGCCCCCATTAGTTACTGTTGCTATGTCTGTCAAACTTTCGCTCCTCCAGAAATTTAAAGCCTACAGGAAAAATAAGTAATTTACATTTATTTATATAGCAGATTTCACAGACAGAATCACAAAGTGATTTACAGTGTGTATAGAAAATGAAAGCATAGTAAAAAAAAAAATCTAAGAATATAATTTAAAAAAAAAAATTAAAGTGAAATTTCCTCCCGTTCCTCGCGCCCCACCTGTCATGTCTCTATTCCCCACCAGTGGGGCGCGCCCCACACTTTGAGAAACGCTGCACTAACCCCTCTTCCACTGTGCTGCCGTTGACAATAACTAAGACTAATATTTATAGTCAGAAAGATCCACACTGATCGAGGCAAGGACACAAAATTTACTTTTTAGCAAATGCATTTAATGCTTTATATCCATAACAATATTTGTGAGGACATCTAATAATGGCGCAAATAGCACCAGAGATGGTGGAGATATGGCCCAATTATGGGTCACGCATAGCTGCTACAACAAGAAGCTATCCTGTGTTGCAATAATAAATTGAGTAATCAAAAGTCAAAGACTTTCGTATCCTTTTTGATATGCTGGCATGTTCAAATATAAAAGACTGCAAACCAAATATAACATAATTTTCACATGAAACTCTAATCTGGCTGTGAGAAGGCTACTGTATGAACACATTTTGTTGCAAATTACACAAATTATTATATTATTATTGGGATAACTTGATTCACCCAACTAAGTTTTACGTATCTTCGCAGCAGCTATCTTTTCAAGCGGGGTGCAGCACTACTTTATCACCTGTCCTCTGGCCTGTTTTGGCCACATCCATCTTCTTCTCCTTCACCTTCTTCCTGATGTAGAACCATTTATTTTTTATTTCAGCCTGTGTGCAGTTCACAGAGCCCACAGCATTGAGAGGCTTACAATCTCGACCCTCTTGTGTGCTCCAAACACGAGAAAGAAGCACCTCCTACTGACTTTTATTGAATTCTGGTTGCAGATCTCAGGCACACAATATCAATATGATTTGCGTATTTATAAGGGGGCATGGTCAGGGCGTGCCCAGCCATGCAGACGTCTGCGGTCGATTCCACGTTGATTAGGATGTGACAAACAAATGTGCTCGGATTAATGCGTGCGCACACTTTAATACAGTTGAATTTTTTCTTGCGTATGATGTATTCTGGATTTTGACATACAGCAATTTCTTGTAATACATCCGCACAGCTCTTAAAACACATGTACGCGGTTCTAAAACACACATATGCGAATCTGAATACACACACTCGGATTGATATACACTCACACACAAATTAGTACACACGCACGCAATTTGGATTACACGCGCAAAGATTGAGATAGACGTTTGCAAATAATTTTGCTACAATAATACTTCCACATGAATGACACTGCTTTTGACTGTTTCATCATCAGCTATTGCAGTCGTAGTTAAACTTTGGTCACCACGTACCACCTCAGAAAACAACTGTACGTGTACCACCATAATGGTCAACATTAAATACAGTAGCATAGTATGCTTAAGTATTCATTAAAACATTTAAAAGTTGATTTCATATTTTGGCCACTGTAACATTTTGAATATTGTGTTTGAATATTTGATTAAATGGTTCTTTGGTATGTGCAGCACAGATTGAAAATCTCTGATCTAGTCTACATACTGCGTATATTACGTATTTATTATCTATCAGTGAACTATGTAGAACAGAACAGTCTGGAACAGAGTTTCTGCAGGGGTTTCTTAAAATTTTTGGTGGATTTAACTTTTTATAATATGTATTTTTTATATTCCCCACACAATTGAAATGTCTTGAAATAGTCATTAACATTGATGTTGTTACGGCGCACGCGCAGTCTGATTCTCCCTCCTCTGCGGGAACACTTGGAGGCTCCGTCTGTGCGCACCTCGGGACACGCCCACGGGTGCGCACATCCAGGGACGCGCCATGCGCGTCCCTGCCCTGCAGCAGCCACCAGCTGCAATCACTCACCGGCAATCTACACTCCTGGGTCTGATGAGGGCAAGCTCAATAAAGGACCAGTGGACCCAAGGATCGGGCGGGAACTTAGTTTTCTCATGGTGTACCGTAAGGCTTATGATCTCTCTCTGTCTCTGCGTGTTTTCCCTCGTGTCTGACATCCTTGTTTGTTCTCCCGTGCCTCCGCAGTGTTTACCTTCCGTTGCCCTGGATTTTGACTGCCTCCTTCGTTTCCTTGACTCCTCGCTTGCCCCTGGACTTTGACGCCTCTCTCTCGCCCCGGATCACCTGCCTGCCCCATGGACTGCCTCGTTTGCTCTCTTCAACACTTGGTAACACACTTCAGCTAACTACACACATAGTCTTACACCACACACTCTTGTATTCTAGTTCACACTTCATTTCCTTAGTTCAGTAGTATTGTTTATTATTATTTATATATATATATATATTGACTATATATATAATAAATAATTGTATATACTGCCCCCTGGTGTCTGTTTGCCGTCACCTCCCCTCAGTAAACACAACAGATGTTACACAATGTAGTGTAGTTTAGAAGGAGCAGTGGCATGCACACCATACTTACTGTACCTTGTAGGTTTGAAATAAAAACATGAATAAACAATTATATTATTACATTCATGTTAGCATTTAGGATAGAATTGCAATTAGCACTCCAGTTGCCAGCGATTACCGAGCCAATCGCCAGCTAGCAATTAGCGTGCTAGTTGCCAGCTAGCTATTAGCAGCGCTATGCTGTGTTATTTGAATATCATATTATTGCACAATAAAAAGGTACCTTTAGGACCAGTGTATAAGCAGAGGGGCCCCGCTGCCTCTCCATCAGTTTGGTGGTCCTTGGCCTGGAAAACATTGAAGACACCAGTGTTAGAATATCGTGAGATATCGCAACATCGCAATTTTGTACCGTATCGATGGTTTTAGGTTTGAATCTCAACACAGATGTCGCCATGTTCACCCAAACCGTAATATCGCTAAAATGTGTTCCATTTTGTCCACTAGCGACGCTGAGATCATTATTCATGCGTTCGTTACGTCTCGTCTCGATTACTGTAACGTATTATTTTCGGGTCTCCCTATGTCTAGCATTAAAAGATTACAGTTGGTACAAAATGCGGCTGCTACACTTTTGACAAGAACAAGAAAGTTTGATCATATTACGCCTATACTGGCTCACCTGCACTGGCTTCCTGTGCACTTAAGATGTGACTTTAAGGTTTTACTACTTACGTATAAAATACTACACGGTCTAGCTCCATCCTATCTTGCCGATTGTATTGTACCATATGTCCCGGCAAGAAATCTGCGTTCAAGGAACTCCGGCTTATTAGTGATTCCCAGAGCCCAAAAAAGTCTGTGGGCTATAGAGCGTTTTCTATTCGGGCTCCAGTACTATGGAATGCCCTCCCGGTAACAGTTAGAGATGCTACCTCAGTAGAAGCATTTAAGTGCCATCTTAAAACTCATTTGTATACTCTAGCCTTTAAATAGCCCCCTTTTTTAGACCAGTTGATCTGCCGTTTCTTTTCTTTTCTCCTCTGCCCCCCTCTCCCTTGTGGAGGGGGAGTTACACAGGTCCGGTGGCCATGGATGAAGTGCTGGCTGTCCAGAGTCGGTACCCGGGGTGAACCGCTAGCCTGTGCATCGGTTGGGGACATCTCTGCGCTGCTGACCCGTCTCCGCTCGGGTCGGTTTCCTGCTGGCCCCACTATGGACTGGACTCTCACTATTATGTTGGATCCACTATGGGCTGGACTTTCGCTGATATGTTGGATCCACTATGGACTGGACTTTCACAATATTATCTCAGACCCACTCGACATCCATTGCTTTCGGTCTCCCCTAGAGGGGGGGGGGGGTTACCCACATATGCGGTCCTCTCCAAGGTTTCTCATAGTCATTCACATCGACGTCCCACTGGGGTGAGTTTTTCCTTGCCCTTATGTGGGCTCTGTACCGAGGGCTTGTGCAACCCTTTGAGACACTTTTGATTTAGGGCTATATAAATAAACATTGATTGATTGATTGATTGAAACTTGTGTGGGTTTACGTCAGATTCAAAATTGTCCCGAGGTGTGACTGCGGCGGGAATTCTCAGATCTTCCAGGGACTTATTCTCTGGTTTGTAAACAATACTGTAGTATATCCTGATACTATACTTGGTATCGAGACTGTCGATATTTGTTTCAATTCGCCCACTCCTGCTTACATTCAAAATCTCTAGCTTAGTGGTTGGCATGACTTTTTTTGTCCTCCTACCGTGTGTGATATAGCATGTTAGCATGTCCTCCAGTGATGAAAAAAACATATATGAAAAAAACATTATTTGTCGCCATGGAGACAAAGATTACTGATTTAGAAGCGGTTTTGCACTGTGGAGGGAAGTTAGCCACTAGCAAAGACACTACATTGCGTTGAGGACGCGTTTGTTCGCTTATCGCTGTCGAATGTGCGGGATACAGCTCAAATGTGTCATCAGCAGTATGAAGACAGTATTAAAAGTTGTATCGTATATTTTCCATATAGTGCAAAGCTAGCTTAAATAAAATTTACAAAAATAATGAAATAAAAAAAAAAAAAGGTTAAAGACACTTTTTTAATCAGGCTTTTTACTGATCATCTTAAACTCTTGTTTGTTATTATTGTATTATGTTGTTTTCTATCTTAATTATTAATATTACTACCAATTATTCTCTCAATGTTATGTTTTTATTAACTTATTAATGTAATATTTATATTATTTATATTTTATTTGTACATATATTTTATACTATTTTTTTTATTATTCTACAAAAGGTGGCGTTTTCCTCAAATCCTCAATGCCATGTTTTGTTTTGGCTTTGTTATTGTCAATAATTATGTCACGGCTCATGTGCAATCCCTCATGCCGTCTGCTGCAAACTCGGCTGACACCTCCACTGGAAGCGCGCGGGGGCGTGTCCAGGCACATCGCTGCCACGCGCCGGCAATGCTGCAGGCAATCTGTAATCAGCGCACCTGGGACTAATGAGGACAGACAGCAAAAAGACCAGCGGACCCGAAGATCCAGCGTTGGAACGTAGTTCACTCCTCGTAGCAAGCATCCCGTCTCTGGCTTCCCTCCCGCGTACTTGCTCTCTGTGACTTCTCAGTTCCCGAGTCTTATGTCATTTGTGTTCCCCGCAGTGCTTTCCCTGTTTTCCGTGATCGAGCTGTGTGCCTCGACTCCTCTCTGTATTTTGGACTGCCCCCCTCGATCCTCGACCCCTGCTTGGACACGGACCTCGTTGCTTCTCTCCAGCCCCCGACCGCTTGCTTGCCCACAGACTGCCTTCTTGCCTTGCCCCTCTGGTCTGACGCAGGAATCATCCAACACGCACTTACAACAAACCCTGGAAACATTTACATTGTTAATTCTACACATCATTTAGCACCAAACACTTAGAGTAGCATAAACATCCCACACACTCATCAATAGCTTCAATAAAGCTTTTGAACTGATTCCTGCCGTGGTGTCGTCTTCTTCTCCCGCCGTACGTAACAATTTTTTTTTTTGTACAGCACTTAGTGTTTGCCACTTGCCTGTGTATGAAAAGTGCTGTACAAATAAAGTTTGATTTGATACGATCTTTGCTCGTGTTTTAATAAACTTGCCATTTTTCTTCAAATTGTACTGCACGAGCATATATGACATATTATGGTGACATGCAACTCTTTCAGTTTAAGTAATAATAAAAAAATAATACATAAACAGAACATTGATCAATAGCAGAAAAGAAAAAGTGCAGCCCGTGTTTTTCTAAGCTTATGGATTCATCTGTCACCGCCGGGGATTTTCCATTAACCAAGCTGTCAAAATGCTCAAATCTCATTTTGACAGGAAGTGTGTAAATAAAGAAGTGTTATTTTTTTTCTTTCCCCTAATCACCAAGCTGTGTCCACACTTCCAGTGTGGTTTAGATAAAGGAATGTGTTTTTCAGTTTACCGCAGGACTGCAATCATCCATCCATCCATTTTCTACCGCTTGTCCTGGTTCGTCGTCGCGGGGGTGCTGGAGCCTATCTCAGTTGCATTCGGGCAGAAGGCGGTGTACACCCTGGACAAGTCGCCAATGTATTACAAACACATAGCAGTCTTTAGGAGGCGGTGCTTGATGATGCCATCAACTAATTTGCATAATTGTGCCTTATTGTGAGCAAAACTGTGAAAACAAAGATGTTCAGAAACACAAAGAAACAATCTTGTGTCCCTTCGTTTTGTTGTTGTTTTTTCTATGCCACAAACACGTTTTTAGATGGTTTCAAATGGGGGAGGGGCCCACAGCAGGACCTGCTGCTCCTTGAGAAGAGCGTGACATGCTTTCATGTCAGTCGCCAAAAAAGTGTCCAAAGGCACTAGAAAAGTTTGCTAGAGCCGACGCTTGTGGCCTTTTTGAAATAGATTATCTAGAGCGGGGGTCTACGCTTTCCAGGCCAAGGATCAGTATCGAAAAAATTACATTATCCCCGTTGTCGATTAATGCAGAACACAAACATCAATTTTATTGACATTGTATTTATTTTTAGTCCCCCGGCTGACAGGTTGGCACCTAATTATGTGTCTCCATACACAATGTGGAGCCGCTTCTCTAATATAATAATAATCAACTCGATTACTAGAAATAAAGTATGTTAAGAATCATTATCATGTACTATTATCACTGGAGGATAGGGATGTAAATTGTTAGGATTTTATTGATACCAATATTGATTATGCTAATCGATAAAAGTGTTTAACGGTACTATATGTAATCGGTGTAAATAAAGATTTGAAAATGCATTTTTTATAATCATTTTTATTAGCACAAGAGCTTGTACACCACCAACATCATGAAACATCACACAGCAGGGAAGTCTTAGCAACAGCTGCTTTTTAAGTCTTAAACAAGTCAACTATAATTTTTTTTTTTGTTTGTTTAATTATTGTGTAGTACAATTGACTTTGTTTTGATAAAACAATTGTATGTAGCAAAAGAATACAGAGTTATTGTTAATCAGTTTGGAAATGCTGCGTTAAGAGGTTTGTGCATGCTTTATTATTCTCCTTGTAATTTATAATTTGTGTCATTCTCTTTTATATTTCATTCGGGAGTTCGAATTAAGGCGGCATTCAACATTTCCTTAGTTACCTTATTAAACAAATAAACATCGATGCACTTGAAAATGATCTGTTGTTCTATTTTGAGAAGCAAATCAACAGTCTCCTCTTCACTACAATTGTTGCTGTTTTTATTGAATGGTATCTGCTTCCGGGTTATATACCGCACACCCACCCTCAAGGGATCTGGTTTCCAATCGCATAATCCGGGTGTGTTAGTACGACTTTTCAAAAGCCGAACACGATCGGATTAAGGTGTTTCCATGGGCTGTAGGAGGCTCTAAATGAGCCTCCTACTATTCCAGAAATCGGACTAATTTAGTGCATGGACACTGACTGTTGGAGCCTATTTATATTATTTATTTATTAATTGTTTTGACAATGAAATCAAACAATGTCAATGATGATGTTGATTAATTATTGGATGTTTTAGATGAATGGTGATTGACTGATTGTTTTCAGCTGCTCACGCTCCTACTGGTGAGCCACTTCCTCCTCCTATAATTAAGAAGACAGGACAGCTGGGTGCGCTTTGTCCGTCTATCATGTTGAAGGAGTGAGGAGTGAAACAGTTTGTAAACCGCTAAATAAGTTATTTTGATTATGTTGAAAGTTAACCACGGAGAATATGTTTTGTTTGTGAAAATAAATTATGATCATTTGGAATCTCGACATATCTCCGCGAGTGCTTATTAAGGAATTTAGTGAGTCAAACACCTCCTCCTCAGGACTACTCTGCATTACTTTATTTTTATTTTTTCGAACTTTTTTAAGGCAAGAGTGGCCGTAACACTGACTGACCCTGACTTTCTGGTTTGTGTTGGTTAAAATGAAAATACAAATAATATCAAAGTAATACTTCAATGGGAAATACTAAACAAGTAAAGGATATTAAAAATATATAAAAACAAACCTTTAACAAATTAGTCACTGCAAACGTTCTTCGTTCTTTTGCTTTTTTTTGTATTTCAAGTTATCGTTACTTATATGTATTGTTGCATTTGAAACAATTGTATTATTGATAATAAAGGTAATTTTACCATAACAATACATATCGCTTCTCTTTCTTCTCCTCCATTTATCTGCTTTCTTTTGTATTTCAAGTTCTGGCACTTTTGTCGTCGTCATTTCCGAAAATGTAGCACTCTTCCGCCCTTCTCGATTTTCTCTTCAGGAACTCTGAAGAAACGTTTATCATTTTTGCCATAAACAACACACACATAGGGAATTTTTATTCGAGAAAGGCAAAATGGTGCCCAGTACCCACTGAGTAAAGACGCTGCTTGACCACCACGCATATTCAACGACGTATTTAGAAAACAGACCCGAATAGACCAGTTCGCTTTATAAGCCGGTGCGCCTTACGTTTAGAAAAATACGGTAACTTTAATTATATAAAAAAAACTTACAGTTAATAAAGGGTATTGGGATCGGCAAACGCTGATAAGAACATCCGTAAATAAAATTACCGTATTTTTTCCATAGGGCCCACCGGATTATAAGGCGCATTGCCAATGAAATATATATTTTCAATCTTTTTTCATATATAAGGCACGCCGGATTATAGGGCACATTAAAGGAGTCATTTTTTTAATTTTTTTTCTAAATTGAAAACCCTTCCTTGTGGTCGACATAACATGTAATGGTGGTTCTTTGGTCAAAATGTTGCATAGATGATGTTTTACAGATCATCTTCAAGCCGCTTTCTGACAGTCGCTTCAGGATGCGCCGTTTTGTGGACGGTCCTATTTACTTGGCTCACCTTCGGCAGCGTTTTGTCCCCACCATCTTTATTGTAGCGGTGTAGCCTGCAAGGACGAGAGTGGAAGAAGTGTCAAAAGATGGAGCTAACTGTTTTAATGACATTCAGACTTTACTTAAATCAATAACAGAGCAGCATCTCCTCATCCGCCGGAAATGTGTCCCGTGAAAAACCGTCCGACCGGAACTCTCTAATAACTAAAGTTCCTTGGGTGAATAATGTCAACTCACTATACCGGTATGTTTTAAATGGTAAATGGTAAATGGATTATACTTGTATAGCGCTTTTCTACCTTCAAGGTACTCAAAACGCTTTGACACTATTTCCACATTCACCCATTCACACACTGATGGCGGGAGCTGCCATGCAAGGCCCTAACCACGACCCCTCAGGAGCAAGAGTGAAGTGTCTTGCTCAAGGACACAACGGACGTGACGAGGTTGGTAGAAGGTGGGGATTGAACCAGGAACCCTCAGGTTGCTAGCACGGCCACTCTCCATACTGCGCAACGCCATCCCCCGTTTTAGCGCTTTCATGGCAGATATAAGTAAGAACCTTACACTACTCTATAATACAAATAGCAACAGCGTGTAGGATGGATGTCCCATAACAAGAAGATAGAGAAAAAGAAGAAGCTTATCGACTACGTTGTCGGCACGGACAACAAAGGCGGACGCGTACAATTTTTCAGGACTTATGCAGATCCCAAATACTGATCAGCAGGTACCAGAAAGTAAGAAAAGTCGCTTTTGCACAATATTGCGAAACAAAACGCCAGATAATATGTCTTACCTTATACACACACCATAATAATACTCGTATGTTAAAGCACAGTACAATCCATCAAGAGGTGCAGCTTCTAGCTTACCAAAGTCGTACTCAAACATTTTTTAGATCTTTGAGCGCTGTGTGTAATATTCTATATTTTCAATGGAACATATAAAATGTTGGTGTTGTTTACTTGAGTCATACTGCAGTCGACACTTATCTCTTGTGTGTGACTGCCATCTACTGGTCACACTTATCATTTCACCATATACCAAATAAAATAGCTTCGAGGTCGGAAAGCAAAACCAGAATTATTCCGTACATTAGGCGCATCGGGTTATAAGGCGCAGTCGAGTTTTGACAAAAAAAAGGATTTAAAGTGCGCCTTATAGTCCGGAAAATGCGGTAGTAATATACAAACGTTTGTATTTAATAATAAAATGTCCCTGGGCCGCACTTTGTACACCCCCTGTTAGTCATTTATAGCTGAGGTGATTATAACAACATCTTGTCCTTCAATACATTTAATTTTGTCTCCAATGTGTTTTTGCTCGCGGAAGGACAAAGAAATAAGTAAGAAAGGTAATTGTGTAGGAAGACCATGCCAGGTATTCACCCTGCTTTCACAGCAAGAGTAATAAGAGAAAAACATTGGCAGACATGATGAATGCAGTGCAGTGGTATCAGCAGGAAAACAAGGCAATGTCCCTTCTATTTGGATTTGGCCTTGCTTTTTTTGTTTACTGTCATAAGGGAAAAGTACTCCACAAATCTTGTACTCGTACCACAAAGACGTGAACGAAAAGACCTTGCCTTTTGTGGTGAAATACGTCGTTTTAATCGCAAAAAGAAAAATCCGGGCTTTGCAATGGAAACAATAAAGAGCCTTGGGGCGGTAATCAAATTCTTCTGGTTTCTACAGAGTCAGGTGTCGCGACCAACCTTTGCCGCGACTTCTCAAAAGTGCAGTAGTAGTTAAGAAAGGAAAATGTTTTGAATAAAAGTGCTAGGAAGAAGGAATTCTGTCATCATGGTGAGAGTTGTTATTCTGCAACACTGTTGAAATATGCTTATTTGTCACAACCCCCTGACGACTGTATCTCAGAGGAGAACATCAATATTGAACGTGTGCACAGACGTTTTGCTGGCTGGAGCTTGAGCCAGAAAAAAGGAAACTAATGCAAAAATCATTCATAAGATTATTATCAATATGATTATTATAATAGTGACAGCATTGTATTTTCAACGTACAGAGCAGGGGTGTCAAACAAGTTTTATCCGGCCTGCGGGATAAGTTTGCCAAGTATAAAGTTGAGGCGGAATTTTTTAATAAAATAAACTGCAGTTATAAATGTGTCCACTAGATGTCGCAATAGCAATTTTTTGTATCTTTGTCGATTATGCTACATATGTAAAAAAAAACAAAAAAAACACATGGTGTTAGTGCACCAGTCGAGGAAAATGAGCAAACTACATAAATAACATCCTGTAATTAGATTGCGATATAATTTTTTTATCTTGATAGTAGGGGTGTGGGAAAAAAATCGATTCGAATTCAAATCGCAATTCTCACGTTATGCGATTCAGTATCGATTCTCATTTTTCAAAAATCTAAAAAAATAAATTTCTTCATTTTTTTTAATGAATCAATCCAACAAAACCATACACAGCAATACCATAACAATGCGATCCAATTCCAAAACCAAACCTGGCCCAGCAACACTCAGAACTGCACTGCAATAAACAGAGCAATTGAGGAGACACAAACACGAACAATCCAAAAGTAGTGAAACAAACAACAACAGTATCAATATTAGTTACAATTTCAACATAGCAGTGATTAAAGATCCCTCATTGACATTATCATTAGACATTTATAAAAAATAATAATAATAATAATAATAACAATGAACAATAGTGTCACAGTGGCTTACACTTGCATCGCATCTCATAAGCTTGACAACACACTGTGTCCAATATTTTCACAAAGGTAAAATAAGTCATATTTTTGGTTCATTTAATAGTTGAAACAAATTTACATTATTGCAATCAGTTGATAAAACATTGTCCTTTACAATTATAAAAGCTTTTTGCAAAAATCTACTAATCTGCTTGCATGTCAGCAGACTGGGGTAGATCCTGCTGAAATCCTATGTATTGAATGAATCAAGAATCGCGTTGAATCGGGGAAAAAAATCGATTTATAATCGAATCGTGACCCCAAGAATCAATATTGAATCGAATCGTGGGACACCCAAAGATTCGCAGCCCTACTTGATAGATTGAAAATTAACACCAATGAATTGACTGATGAACATTATCACATAATTTATTCAGAAAGTATAAATGACGACAAATAAAGATAGAATACTATTAACCGCAACATATAAGTGTAAAAAAAACCAAAAAACATTATGATTTGTAAATTTTCTGAATGTGCTTGTTCTATTTTTAAACAAAAAAAACAATCTGAAGTTGTCTTTATTTTTAAGTTATCGTGCCGTGATTTTACCAATTTGGGAGTAGATTTTTCTCCATGTGGCCCCCAATCTAAAATGAGTTTGACAACCCTGGTTTAGAGTGATCTGAACATCACTAACTCAAACTCAAATCAAAATGAAGTGGTTAGTGCACTTTAACAAATCAAAACTATTGGCTCCCATTTAAATCATTTGGGTTTTGCCCTCATATTCTTCCTATATCCAGAGACTTACTCTCTGACTTTATAAACAATAACAAAAGTGACCAAAAAATAGATTTTGTAATAATAAGAATTATAAAAATATCAACCTAATTACCTTATTACCATGTATATGCTGATACTATACTAGATTAGGGATGTCCCGATCCGATCCAAATATCGGATCGGCCGCTGATATTTGCCAAAAAATGCGTATCGGCAAGGCATGGGAAAATGCCGATCCAGATCCAAACTCCGGTCCGTGTTTTCCAACGCACAGATTCAAATAATACATTCCACTTTTCTGCTGCTCCCTATTTCCGTTCCGCATTTTCCAGCACACCTTCAACACATCCACAAGTCTGGATTCTCACTCAGTTGCTTTTAGCTGCTGGCATTACACTACAGGCTCTTCTCACTCCTTCTTCTGTCTCCTTCTCACAGACAGCAAGCGCAACTTCTTACACACGTCACATACTGTCACGTCACACGTCACATACTGTCACGTCATACGTCACATACTGTCACGTCATACGTCACATACGTATACGTCCTCTCCCAGCAGAGAGGTAGCAGAATGACTAACATTAGCTGTGATGCTAGCGCAGCCGCTAAGGTGCGCGCCTGCTCAAACGTCCTCTGCGCATGGCAAATCTATGCCACGCACAAAATCAAATAAAAAAATAAGCGCATAACAATTTTCGACACACGGACACGACAGAGAAAACAGTTTTCGTCATCATTGTTCAAATATTGCAACGTCTGTCGAGACGCTTATCTCCATTCGGTGCCACACGTCCACACCATCAAAATGCAAGGCAAAAATTTCCACATCAACACCGTCTGAAAAAATTAGTGATTTTTTTAGTTGTGATTTCCTTCTCTGCATGGAAGTTTAAAAGTAGCATATATTAATGCAGTATGAAGAAGAATGTTTTAATGTAGACATGCAAGCCTTGAAAGAAAATTTTGAAAATCAAGACTACATTTCCTGCAAATGGGTGCATTTCTACCCTATATTTTAACTTTAGATTTATTCTCATATCAAACTCTTTTGGCTGTCTTTTTGACACTTACATCAGGCGCCCCCCTCCACACCCCGGATTATAAATAATTCAATGTGATTATCTTGTGTGATGACTGTATTATGATGATAGTATATATCTGATAGTATATATCTGTATCATGAATCAATTTAAGTGGACCCCGACTTAAACAAGTTGAAAAACGTATTGGGGTGTTACCATTTAGTGGTCAATTGTACGGAATATGTACTTCACTGTGCAACCTACTAATAAAAGTCTCAATCAATCAATCAAAACACATAGAATCATCATAGTGCTGTGATTATATGCATCAAGTGTTCATTCAAGGCTATGGCAAAATATCGAGATATATATCATGTATCGCAATATGGCCTTAAAATATCGCAATATTTAAAAAAGGCCATATCGCCCAGCCCTAGTTCAATGATGCCATTTCTGTTCGTCATGTATAATTTTGTCTATTTTGTGTTTATCCTTGAATAAACAGGTCAGTTTCTTGTTACCAACCATTGTGTATTATTCAAACTCCCCTAATTCAGCTGGCTAGTTGTTATCAAGAGTACTAAAACCCTTTTCAACATGATTCTGACAACTAAGTAGGCTAAATAACTTTAAACTTTAATACATTCTCGGATAGGCCAGTATCGGTCAGTATCGGTATCGGTCAGTATCGGTATCGGATCGGAAGTGCAAAAACAATATCGGTATCGGATCGGAAGTGCAAAAACCTGGATCGGGACATCCCTATACTAGATATTCTATATAATAGCTTTAGCACTTAGCTTTTCGTGTAGCATGCTTAGTCAGTCCCTTTCCTCCAGTGATAACGTTACATGAAAGTAACTTATTTAGTTTTTTACGCAATGGTGGTGAGGATTACTGTTTTAGTAGCGGCTTCGCACTGTGGATAGGTGACACGTTCGTAGCAGCTTGGTCCTCGAATTTGAGCCATTGTTCTGGCAAGACACACTGCAGAGGCTCGTGGGGATGCCGCTGAGCAGGTCAGGGCAGAATTCTCACAAGAATTCAAATAAAGGCCCAGTCAAAATATCAAAACATACTTAAGAAGAATTTATAAGAGAGAGTATTTTAATTTGTTTATGGTGTTAGTACAGTTAGAAAGTACGTATGTCATTAAATGTTTAAATATAATGCTGACTAGATGGTGCACTTAGTGGTGGTACTTTTTTTATAACGACTGCAAGGTTTTTCTACCATCATATTACAGCTCTTAAAACGTAATTGATTCTTTCCTCCGCCATATAAAAAGTAATCAATGATCTACACTGTTAGTCGCTGACCTCCGTGTTTATTGATGAGCTTGTTATCACTGCTGCCGTCGCCCCCAAAATAATTAAGATGATTAATTATACATTTTACTTTTCATGCCTTTGCGTTTACATTTATTCGATTATTCAACAGTCAAGTCATCTCACATTTCACATTGAAGTGGTCCGTTTACATTTAAATGTCTTTATAGAGAATCCCCGCAGGCTAATTAGAGTGACTTTGTTTTTCTACATGCTGTCTTTGATAAATGCCAACAATTGTAGCTATGATCACTATCATTATTGAGCTAGGAAGTCAATTCATGCCAGAAACGCGAAGTAAATCCACATTAAGGAAGCATTTAAACGTGGTTATTCGTACCGTGCTGGACTTGGGCGTTGTAGTCACAGGCCAAAATGTTGTCCCATCACTTCTATTCTGCTGGATTACTGCAATTCCCCTCATTTTTTGGATTATTTCCAGGACTATAAATCGCTAATTATTTTCCTTTGATTCGAATTTTAAGGCTGTTAAAACGGTGCGGCTAAGTTGTAGATTTTTCTTTGCTAGTGGCCATAATGTTTTGTGTTAAATACTTTTCATAAAACCCAAGCAGTAACATTGTAATGGTGTGTTATTGTTTGTGCTATGGCGCCATCTTTTGGACAAGTTTGCTCACTGCAGGTGCCGCAGGTTGACAATGTACTCACTAGGGCTGTGAATCTTTGGGTGTCCCACGATTCGATTCAATATCGATTCTTGGGGTCACGATTCGATTCAAAATCGATTTTTTTTTTCGATTCAACGCGATTCTCGATTCAAAAACGATATTTTCCCGATTCAAAAGGATTCTCTATTCATTCAATACATAGGATTTCAGCAGGTTTTACCCCAGTCTGCTGACATGCAAGCAGAGTAGTAGATTTTTGTAAAAAGCTTTTATAATTGTAAAGGACAATGTTTTATCAACTGATTGCAATAATGTAATTTTTTTTTAACTATTAAATGAACCAAAAATATGACTTATTTTATCTTTGTGAAAATATTGGACACAGTGTGTTGTCAAGCTTATGAGATGCGATGCAAGTGTAAGCCACTGTGACACTATTGTTCTTTTTTTTAATCTTTTATAAATGTCTAATGATAATGTCAATGAGGGATTTTTAATCACTGCTATGTTGAAATTGTAACTAATATTGATACTGTTGTCGATAATATTAATTTTTGTTTCACTACTTGAACTGGAAGTAAGACCGTCCATAGCATTTCGGCTCGAAAGGATTCTTCATTCATTATTTTAAGCAACATTTGTAACATTTAAAATTCAAATAAAACAATTCTCACTTACTAAACCGTCCCATGTTTGATGTCTGTAGGAGTGTTTTCAAGCATATGTGTACATGCTATTGTAACATAATAAAGTAGCATTAGCTAAAATGCTAACAAGGCTATGAGTGTCTGTGTTAGTATAATTGACTTACAATGGCATTCTTTTTGTATTGTTCCAGTTATACAAATTCCTCAGTAAATTCACCAAAACGTCACCGTGGAGTTATTGGGTCTGTTTAGCTGATTGGAGAACGAGCTTCCGCAGCATGTGGGTTCATGACGATGACTTCTGTTTATTTTGACCAGCCGTTTTACTGCCGTATTACACGCACCATTTGGAAACAACTAAGGTATGTAAAGGAACATTTACATAATATTTATCTGTAAATAATTCATTTCACAACTTATATATATGCGGCTTATAGTCCGGTGCAGCTAATATATGGAAAAATATATATTTCTTCTAAAATTTAGTGGATGCGATTTATAGGCTGGTGGCTCCATAGTCCAGAAAATACGGGATTATATCGTTGCTAACACCTTTGATTTTACTACACTAAAAGTCTGATATAACGCAGTCGTTTGGGTCCAACAATTACCGATGGCGTTATTCTCAAGATTGCGTTGTATTAATTTTTTTTTTTTTTTTTTAAAGTTATATGAGGCTGTCCAAACCTGGTTGGTGGATAGTGCCCCTGTCATGCGAAATTCTGTATCCCTGAAATATTTTATATCATCATTGGGGCGGAGCTCTGTGCCTTGTTAAGACAGCGGCAGCACTTCCGTGTTATTAGCGATGTCAATGATACAAAATGTGGATTATTACGATCATGCTTTGCATGCTTTGCTGCTCTGTGAGACAGAGAGACCATCATTTACAGCATGTACTACAAAATATAGACATTTTACCGTCACTAATAAAGCAAGCTAAAGTTAGCATGTCGTTAAAACGTTAAAAAAAAAACTTACCGCAACATGTTTTCTCTAGTTGGAAGTGGAATTCTTGTAGGCTGAAATGTGAACATTTTTACTGACACATCTCTGGTAGAAATGACGATAGGCTAAGCTAACAGCTAGCGTGTCTTTTTCAACTTTTTATTTCCCGGCTGTTTGGCAACCGTGTGGCACATTACTGCCCCACACAGGTCAAATAAAGTACTACATCGTAGGTATGCTTGTGGGGGATTTAATGGTCAGTGGACAGATTTAAAAAAATAATAATAATTAAATGTGTGTGTTGAGATTATTTGTTTTTTTAATCAGGCTGAGGTTGTGTACATCTTTTAAAACAGAAAATAAAATTAAAATATGAAAATACTATCCATTCATTAATGTTCTACTGCGTGTGCCTTAATACTTGTTTTTTTGTTGTTTGTTTAGAAAAAAAACAAGAAAAAAAAAAGTGAAACAAAAAAGCTTAATAGTTGGTGTATTTTATTTCCCAAAATTGTGGATTAAATGGGTAACATATTCCATTTTAGAGGTTCATCTTCATGGCCATTGATTCGTACAGTAGCCATTTAAGTCATATATATATATATATATATATATATATATATATATATATATATATATATATATATATATATATATATATATATATATATATATATATATATATAAACGGAAAATAAAATGAAAATATTAAAATACTAATACTAAAATACTAATACTTTTATTAATAAACATTTTTTTGAGAAAAAACAAAACAAAAAGAAGCTGAATTGTTAGTGTATTTTATTTCCCAAAATTGTGTATTAAATGGGAAACATATTCTATTTTAGAGGTTCCATTATTGATTAAGCGCCCTTATGATCATGAATTATCATCTTCACGTCCATTGATTGGTACAGTAGCTATTTAAAATATATATATATATATATATATATATATATATATATATATATATATATATATATATATATATATATATATATATATATATATATATATACGTAGACAAGCAGGGGACAGCGTGGCTCGGTTGGTAGAGACACTTTACCCTTGCTCCTGATGGGTCGTGGTTAGGGCTTGCATGGCAGCTCCCGCCATCGGTGTGTGAATGGGTGAATGTGGAAATAGTGTCAAAGAGTACCTTGAAGGTAGAAAAGCACTATACAAGTGAAACTCATTTCCCATTCAGCATATATATGCATATATACATACATTTACATACATACATATATATGTGTGTGTATATATATATATACATATATAGACAAGCATATATACATACATATATAATACATACATACACACACATATACATGTGTACATACTGTATATATATTTGTATATATATATGTGTGTATTAAAAATTACATCCAGTCACATTTAGTGAATTTTCAAAGATGGAGAGTGCGTCATCATTAGTGATGTCACCTTTTATCAGTGGAGGGCTTTTACAACCAGAGGCATTGGACACATTTCAGCTGACGGAAGTGAAAAAAAAAATATATATATATATATATATATATATATATATATATAAAATATATGAATTGCAGCTGGAAAAGAAAGAAACACAGCAAAGGAGAGCACAGACTGTGTTGGAATGGATGAGCATGCAGGGAAAAGCAACAGTTTAAAAGGTGAAGAGGAAAAAGACAAAGATACAGTAAGTGAATTAACTCCAGTGGATAAGAAGCTTTGTGCTGACTGCCAACTTTACTAATCCTCACCACATCTGGCCTGCTAACAAACACACACGTGTGTGTGTGTGCGTGTGTGTGTGTGTGTGTGTGTGTGTGTGTGTGTGTGTGTGTGTGTGTGTGTGTGTGTGTGTGTGTGTGTGTGTGTGTGTGCGCGCCATCGGCCCGTTATTCATAAAGCCTGAGTGGTACAGTATGCCAACATACACAAGCTTATACTTAGTTGATATGCATAGACTATACAGTATGCTCCAACAGTATAAAAGAGTGTTCAAATGGTCATGAAGAAAAACTGACAGTCTCAAGTTCCTCTGACTGTTGGCCACAAGATTAGGTACACACCAGCTACAGTGCAAGCTTAGCTAGCTTTAATAGCACTATTGTGCAAAACTCGCTTTCCCTTCTTTGTAATGTCATCATGTTAAGGAACATTGACAAAGCAATAAAAGACCAGGAATTCCCTCATTAAGACCTTTTAATTTGACATATGACTTGATATGGTGTGTTGCAATTTAATTTTTACTTGCTTTTGGCCAAACCTTGATCTCAATTGATCAGAAAATCAAGGATACTTAAATTTAATTTAAAGAAAATCTGAAAATAAAAAAAATAAAAATATGAATACATTTACACACAGCTCTTGCATAGTATATGATGCGCAATAAGAATGACTAAATACAACATTTAAACAAAAACATGGAAACGTCCAAAAATAGAGTACAAAAAGAAAAAAAATGCATTATATACTTAATACATTTTCATACAGCTTTTGTATACTATGTTGTGCAATAAGACGAAATAAATACAATATTTGAAGAAGAAAAACGATGAATAAAAGCATCTCGAAAATCAGAGTAAAATAGGGCTTTAAAGTTTATTATGTATTTTGATATGTAGGGATGATGTTCAAAACCGGTTCTCCCGGTTGTTCAATAAGAAAAGAACCGATTCCATGGACTCGAATCCCTTTTTGAGAACCGGTTCCCGTTATCTAGGCCACTATAGTAAAGAAAAAAAGTTGGTTCTTTATTCGAATCCCTGGGAACGAATCCCGTCCCACAGGAAATGCCCTGTGGAACATCACAAGAAATTACGCTGCTCAGTCATTAGACTGAGCGACGTCATTTCCTGTGATGTCACACAAGCAGCAAAAATAATGGACCGGGAAAAACGCCTCAAGGCATGGCTTCATTTTACAAAAAAAGTCAGGCTTCGCTCTCATGTAAGGGGGGAAGTACAACAAGCATGTTGAAATATTTTCAGGCTGCACATAACCTGAACGTTCGAGACTTGTGTCGTGTCTTCGACACGTGGAGAAGCAGCGACAGAGATGACGAAGCGCGCCCCTCTTCCTCTGCTTCAAACCTGCAGCCCCAGTCCCAGTTATAGTGACGGTGAGTAACTAACGTTAACTGTTGCCGGTTAATTTCCATATTTGCTCACTTGTAGCCTTTAGGCTAAAATAAGGTTACCTCTTATGTCAACCGGGACTGCAGTAATGTTAACTAGACTAACGTTACCTAAGCATAGTCAGTGGCTAACGGTAACGTTAGCGTTAACCTTTTTGTATGTATCTGATAACGTTAACGTTATCTTGTAGCCTACACCACTCCAGAGTTTGCAGGTCTGTCTAATAAACTAGTGCTTTCTTTCTTTCTTTAGTTTATTTCGTACATGAACACACTTACAGTGTAACACATCACAGTTTCATATCATTTCACTTTACATCATGTCCGAAAAGGAGTAGGAAGAAGTAAAGCTTATTTAATCCTACCCCTTTCCCACTTCAGAGCGTTTACAAATATATACATCATTTACTGACCTTTATATAATAAAATAACATCTGTGAATTAGTACATACAACAGTTGTGTAATATGTAATTAATTAATTCAGTCATTATTAATATACTGAGATGAAGACTATCTTATTTTCAATAAGGTTGAAAGTGTTTCACATAATTCTTCTTTGTACTTTGTAAGCACTATTCATTTGAACAACCTCTTAAAGTGGATCATATAAGTACAATGTTTAACTTCATTACTTAATCCAGTCCATCATTTAATCCCACATACTAATGCTAAAGACTTAATAACAGACACCCTAGTCTTCACATTCAGCTAATTTCCCCCCTAATTCTATGTCTGTCCCTCATTTTCCCTTCAGGACAAGGACGTGCAGTCATTCCTGGAGGAGGCCACACTGGTGGACCCCAGAAGGTTTAGATGCAGACTGGAGGAGGATGTCGTCTAACCAATCTGTCCAAGCTAGTTCCACGCCAAGTGAACGTGTTTTTTCCACCGTTGGCGACACGATTAGCGAAGAGCGAGTCAGACTTGATCCTGAAAAAGCAGACATGCTAATTTTTTGGAAGAAGAATTGTTGATTGATGACTGTGGTGTTCTTAGTGTCATAGTGTGTGTAGTTAGTATGTTCCAATAGCAGCAGAAGTGCACTTTTTGGAGAGCTGTATTATTTTCAGTTTTGTGCCCAAGGGACTGATTTTATTTAACACTATATTATTATTTATACACCTATAGTGTTCACAGAGACAGGTTGTTTTTGTGTTACTGTATATATTTGTTTTTCTGAAAAATCCCACTTAATATACTTTGGGTCAATATTTATTTATTTTATTTTTATAGGGGGTAACAGTCAATATTTATTTATTTATTTATTATAAAATAAAAGTGAGCTTTTGTTAAACCAAATATTGTGTTTTTTTTCCCTTATACAACAACCTATCTGGATTCGATAAGAGAATCGATAAGGAATTGGTTCGATAAGAGGATTCGATAATGGGCTCGAACTCGATAATTTCTTATTAAATATCATCCCTATTGATATGTTTATACAGCTCTTGAATAATATCTGTTGCGCAATAAGACGAAATAAATATAACCATGGCACCAAAAACATATATACAAACATCTGGAAATAGAGAAAAATAAAGAAAATAAAAATACATATCTAACATGTTTTCAAAGTGATCTTGCATAGTATATGTTGTGCAATAAAAATAAATAAATACATAATTTGCACAAAAACATTAAAAAAACAAAAATAGAGGAAACTATGTAATAAAAATATATTATATATTTTCTATATTTTTTTATAGAAGTCTTGAATAGTATTTGATAGGCAATGAGAGTAAATAAATACAAAATTTACACAAAAAACATAGATAAAAAAATCTAGAAAATAGAGGAAAAAATAATATAATATTTTTCATACAGCTCCTGCATAGTGCCTGTTGTACAATTAAAATAAATAAATACAACATTTACACGAAACTTAAATAAAATAAATCTAAAAATAAAACAATATTACCTTATTTTCTGGTCCATAGGGTGCACCGGATTATAAGGCGCACTGCCGATGAGCGCGTCTATTCAGGTCTTTTTTCATACAAAAGGCGCACCGGATTATAAAGCGCATTAAAGGGGTCATATGATTTTTTTTCTACATGTCAAACACTTCCTTGTGGTCTACATAACATGTAATGTTATGTAGACAGTCGCATTAGGATGCGCCGTTTTGTGAACGGTCTTATTTACGTGGCTCACCTTCGGCAGCGTCTTCTCCCGTCATCTTGTGCTGACGGCGAGACACAGCTGACAGGTGATTAGATTTCACAGGTGGAACGTGTTAATCTAATCATCTGTTGTCTTTAACAGTAAGCGGCCGAGAGCAGGGGAGGAGAGAGGATACGGACGTGACTGAAACGTCCCGTTCTACTGGAGAAAGACTTTGACAAACAATCTATGCACAATAAAACTTTTGTTAAAACTGCACGCTTGGCTCCTATGTCGTGTCTACAGTGGAACTGCTAGGAAGCAACTTCGAAAGTTGGTTTTGTATAATATTCTGAAACAAAACACCAAATAATATGTCTGCTAATGGGTGCCATTTTGCGGTCCTTATACACACACTATAGTAATACTTGTATCTCTGACTACGGTAGCCGTAATGGGCCGACAATCCATCAAGCGGTGCGACTTCAAAGTCGTACTAAAACATTTTGACAGATTTTTGAGTGCCGTGTGTAATGTTCTTTATTTTCAATGGAACATTTAAAGTTTTGGTGTTGTTTACTGGCGTCATATTGCAGTCTACACGTATCTCTTATGTGTGACTACCATCTACTGGTCACACTTATCATTACACCATGTACTAAATAAAACAGCTTTGAGGTCGGTAAGCACAACCAGAATTATCCCGTACATTAGGCGCACCGGGTTATAAGGCGCACTGTCGATTTTTGAGAAAATGAAAGGATTTCAAGTGTGCTTTATAGTCCAAAAAATACGGTAGTTATATAAATACATCCATGGATCCATCTTCTTCCGCTTATTTAAAGGTAGGTCTTTATTGTCATTGCACAAGAACAACACAACTTTGTTCTCAGCACAAACCTGTTCAAGTTTAGACAAACAAACAGTGTACAGGGTTACAGAACAGGAACGCTGATGGGTCGTCACAAGGCGCCCCGTAAAAGATGGGAAAAAGGTCAACGCTGGGGGAGGATGAGTAAAAAAATACAATCTAGAGTGGGAATAAAAACCTCCATAGCAAAGCACATATACATATTACACCATCTCGAGACTTGCAACAGAGGGGAGGTAGTAGGGGCCACGGTGGCGGCTGGGGGATAGGGGTATGTGTGTGTGGCGTACATTTTTGTGGATGCATGTGTGTGTGTGTGTTAGCCTGTCGCGTGTCTCTGTTCCGCGGCCTTGATGTCGTGCAGTCGCTAGTCCAAAGTCGGCTCGCGGGGGCAACAGCCTAAGCAGAGAAGCCCAAACTTCCCTCTCCCCAGCGACTTCGTCCAGCCCATCCCGGGGAATACCGATGCGTCTCTCCACCGTGTCCTTGGTCTTCACCGCGATCTCTTAACGGTCGGACGCGCCCAAAACTAGAGATGTCCGATAATATCGGGCTGCCGATATTATCGGCCGATAAATGCTTTAAAATGTAATATCGGAAATTATCGGTATCGGTTTCAAAGTTATCGGTATCGGATTCAAAAAGAAAAATGAATGACTTTTTAAAACGCCGCTGTGTACACGGACATAGGGAGAAGTACAGAGCGCCAATGAACCTTTAAGGCACTGCCTTTGCGTGCCGGCCCAGTCACATAATATCTATGGCCTTTCCCACACACACACAAGCGAATGCAAGCATACTTGATCAACAGATCACACTGAGGGTGGCCGTATAAACAACTTTAACATTGTTACAAATATGCGCCACACTGTGAACCCACACCAAACAAGAATGACAAACACATTTTGGGAAAACATCCACACCGTAACACAACATAAACACAACAGAACATATACCCAGAACCCCTTGCAGCACTAACTCTTCCGGTACGCACCTCAACCTCCTCATGCTCTCTCAGGGAGAGCATGTCCCAAATTCCAAGCTGCTGTTTTGAAAAATAATGCACTTTGTGACTTCAATAATAAATATGGCAGTGCCATGTTGGCATTTTTTTCCATAACTTGAGTTGATTTATTTTGGAAAACCTTGTTACATTGTTTAATGCATCCAGCGGGGCATCACAACAAAATTAGGCATAACAATGTGTTAATTCCACGACTGTATATATCGGTATCGGTTGATATTGGAATGGGTAATTAAGAGTTGGACAATATCGGAATATCGGCAAAAAAGCCATTATCGGACATCTCTACCCAAAACCTCTCCCCAGGGAGGCGTTCGTGGGACATTCTGACCGGATTCCCAAACCATCTCATCTTGCTCCTCTCGTTGTGTAGAAGCAGCGGATAAATACGTGATATGTTTAATACATTTTATGCAGCTTTTGTACAATATCTGTTGTGCAACATTTTTCGCTTGTAAGATTAAATAATTTCGTCATGTTTTGTATTAATTAAGCGAGCAGAAAGACACAAAAAGCAGAATGATTTGTTCACAGAGACTTCAGATGGTGCAAGTGCTTGCAAGAAGTCACACGGCGGGGTCAGGGGGAGGCTAATGTGGTCATCTTTTTTACGTCTTTTCACGCGCGCTGCACCGAGTGAGGCGATATTAGCATAAAGAGGTAGAGCTGCAGGTCACATTTTCATCAGGAATTATGGAAAATGGGAACAATAGCACTCGCATATATAGTTATCATCAATTTCAGGCCCTTTATACTTCCATGCTGCATGCAGGCTGAAGAGAATGAAAAAAAAAATACTGTATTGTAACATTTGACCTTTGTCACACTTGATTGTAATCTAAAAGTAAGTAATGTAAGTGGACCAGCCAGGACACCTCTCATGTTTTGTCAATGCTAATTTTACTGTTTAGAGTTTTGTTTACATATTTTTCAATATATGAAAAAAAATGTTGTTTTACCCTATTATTATCATCATCATCATCATTATTATTATTATTATCATCAAGTATTTTTCGTATTTAGCATTCATTACCGTGTTTCCTATACATTTGTTATTTGATGCAATCTGTTTGCTCAGTGTTTCATTTCAACTTTGTTGCTATATTTATCAAAGCTATTAATCAATGACTATAGTCATTGATTAATATAAAATGAATTGACTAATCAGATTAGGAAGAGTACACCAAATCAGTGGATTTTAAAGTCAGATTGAGATATTTTTTAGAAATGTGCAAACTAACAATACAGATGATTATTTCCTTCAGATTTATTTATTTATAATGTAACTGTGCTGCTCAGTAGGCTTTTACAAAAATTAAAATACCTATTAAACTTTTGTCAATAAAAAAAAAGGAAGCTGTAGAAAGCTGATTTTCTATGGACTGCAAAAATAATAAAAGTTCAAATATTGATATACATTTTTAACTCAAACATGCCATCAAAATAATCCGGCTGGTTACATTGGAGCTTAAAGCAAAATAACATGTATTACCAAAAATGTCCACTTTTTTTTAGTTATGTGAAACGATTTTTTTAAATACTCTTTTAAATCAAACTTTAATTTAATTTGATGCATGTTTTGTATTAAAAACACATTCATTGGAAATTAATTGTTAAACTTTTTTTTTTTTTACTGAGAATAAAACAATTTAACACCAATTTGTAAATCTTCCTGACAGTGATTTGATCCTAGTATGTTCACCAGCTCAACACTAGCACTGACCGCTACAAGAGACAATATAAATATCTGGGGAAATTTGCCATTATATTCTGATCAGTGACAGAGCAGGAAGGGGCTTGGACTTCGCAGGCGGTAACATTTTATATGTAGTGTCCTGTGACAATCTGCCACATCACGTCTCACTTGTTTGTTATGTTCCTTATTTTCTGCATTTGTTTCCTGGTCAACGCTCTTAATTTGGTTCCATTTCCTGTTTGTCTCCCTGTGCGGTTCAAACCCACGGCAAGCTTGCTCTTTCTCCCTACGGCATGGCCTCTGCCGCTGGTCCTGTGTCCGGCAAGGACGCTGCTTCCTGCGTGGCCTACGTCGCCTGTCCTGCGTCCAGCCAAGCTGCCACCTCTAGCCCAGCCGCCGCCGCCCGCACTACGCCTAGCGGGGCTGCTCTTCCATTGGGTCTTCCGATGATGCCACATCCATCCCTTCCAGTGGGTCTTCCGCTGTAGCCACGTCCAGCTCTTCCAGTGGGTCTTCCGACGACGCCACGTCCAGCTTGTCCTCCAAGCCCAGCCCCTTCCTGTGCTGGAGCCTGCTGTTACCTATGTTACGGTAATTAAATACTTCTCTACCTGCACGCCGTCCCACCTCTTGGGGTCATAACTACCACAGCTCTGCGAGTTCGTGACAGAATCGTCAAGCCTAAAAATGACCTTGCAAAGACGCCTTTCAGCAACTTTTTGGACTGCATGGTTCCTGGAGGACACCAGGCCAGGTTTGTGCGGTTCAAACCCACGGCAAGATCGCCCCTTCTCCCTACCGCATGGCCTCCGTCGCCTGTCCTGCGTCCAGCCAAGCTGTCACCTCCAGCCTGGGCGCCGCCTCCTGCGCTATGCCCAGCGAGGCTGCTGCCTCCCAGGCTACGCCTGGCCCGGCCGCCGCCTTCCGCTCTTCCAGTGGGTCTTCCAACGACGCCACGTCCAGCTCTTCCAGTGGGTCTTCCAGTGGGTCTTCCGACGACCTCACGTACAGCTTGTCTTCCAGCCTAGCCTCTTCCTGTGCTGGAGCCTGCTGTTACCTGTGTTACAGAAATTAAATACTTGTCTTGCCTGCCCAACGTCTTCCTGTCTCCTGCATCTTGGGGTCATAACTAACGCAGCTATGCGAATTTGTGACAGAATCCTCAAGCCTGAAAGTGCTGTCCTGTGTCCAGCCAAGCTGCCACCTCCAGCCCGGCCGTCGCCACCCATGCTTCACCCAGCGAGGCTGCCGCCTCCCACGCTACGCCTAGCCCGGCCGCCGCCTCCCGCTCTTCCAGTGGGTCTTCCGACGACGCCATGTTCAGCTTGTCCTCCAGCCCAGCCTCTTCCTGTGCTGCAACCTGCTGTTACCTGTGTTACAGTAATTAAATACTTGTCTTACCTGCACGTCTTTCTCCGGTCTCCTGCATCTTGGGGTCACAACTACTGCAGCTATGCGAGTTCCTGACATGTCCTGTCATCTATAACTGAAATTTTAGATGCACTTCTTTGCGCAGACCGGGGCCATGCAAAAGAGGGTTTTAAAAAAGGATATCTACCGGTCCTGTGTGTCCTACAACTGTGGAAGCTGATGACGTCCCCCAAGAGAGAGCATGTAAAGATTAAAAATAATCTGACCTAAAATTGAGTCTTGGGGAACCCCACACCCTATTTCATGGTTTCCTGAGGACCATTTTTGCTGTCAAAACATTATCATTGCATTGCCAACATAGGGCTGCGACACAGGAAGCACATTAAGCCGCCTCAAATGTACGCCAGAATGTGAACTAATTTGCCACACCTTAAATCTACTGGGTGTGTGACATAGGTCTTTTATTGTTATTGTTAAATGGCTACCAATTTGGTATTTATGTGTGTGCTATTTTGTGAATATATGCTGGAATTTAGGCACTTTGGTGAGGTAGCGGTTTATAAATATTAACATCCTACTGGTCCATCACTTCTGGTATTGCATCCGTTAAGTTGACCCACCTCCAAATCCGTCTTTGGCAACACTTGTCTTTATCTAGGCTCACCAGTCCAGCAATTTCCAGTGCTCCTTCTTTCCTCCTCTTCCTCTTCGTCATCATTCGCTGCCAGAGACCACTCCAAAACCCCTCAAATTGATTCTCCATCTATTTGCTTGGAAAGAAAATGCATGGGTCAAAACCCTTCAAAATACCAAATACCTTGCGAGAAGTACGAATCCATGGCTTGCTCACCCAGATGGATTATACCAATACAAACAACAATATTGCATGGCATCATAATGAGAGCATTATGGTAATTAAAGATCCTAATAAACTCGGGTTATAGCTAATCCCTTCAACCCTCGGGTGAGCAGATGTGAGCGTATCTCATCATAGAAATGCCACCAACTGAATAAACATTTGTCTTAATTATTATGTGAGCGTTTACAAAGAACATGGTTGTACTTTTAGTTGTGTGTCGTGTGAGTAGTGTAGAACATTCAATAGTAGTCGTCAATTTCAAGTTATTGGACTCGGACAAAAATGGCTGATTATGAAAAAGTTAATTTATAGAAGTTCTCAGTTGTATGACCGTGGTTACGTATGGTTGCGCAATATTGGCGATCTACGATATACCGTATATTACCAAATAGTAGCCCGGGCGTTTATTTCACAAAATCGATTTTGGAGACAGGCGTTTAAAAGAAGCAGGCAGTTATTTGCATAAGGCTTTTATTTATTTTTGCACCAGCCTGCACCAGGCCATTATTTGGTTACAATGGTTACTGTCCAGTTTTTTTTTTTTTGTACAAAAAACTTTAAATGTAAAAGCTATTGTAAACATACAAACAAAAAAAGAAGAGATCAACATGAGGTAGGCTACCAAAAGACAAGAGATCAACAAGGCCTCAACATGGCAGTAGTGCAACAATTGTCAAATAGAATACCAATACTAAAATTAAATAAACTTTTTAAATAAAGCAGCCTACCGGGAAAAATAAAAATTATGGTACCAAGTACTCAAGTACAAAACCCACCATCAAAACGGAACAATAATACTGTCACTTAAATAAAATAAAGGCTACAGTACTCCAAGTTTTAAACAAAGCAGCATACACATACTTGCCAACCTTGAGACCTCCGATTTTGGGGGGTGGGGGTGGGGGGCGTGGTTGGGGGGGCGGGACGTGGTTGGGGGCGTGGTTAAGAGGGGAGGAGTATATTTACAGCTAGAATTCACCAAGTCAAGTATTTCATATATATATATATATATATATATATATATATATATATATATATATAAGAAATACTTGACTTTCAGTGAATTCTAGCTATATATATATATATTTATTTTATTATATATATATATATATATATATATATATATATATATATATATATATATATATATATATATAAATATATATATATATATATATATATATATATATATATATATATATATACATATATATATAAATAAGAGAAATACTTGAATTTCAGTGTTCATTTATTTACACATATACACACACATAACACTCATCTACTCATTGTTGAGTTAAGGGTTGAATTGTCCATCCTTGTTCTATTCTGTCACTATTCTGCTTATTCTCCTTGTTGTGTGCGCAGTTGTGCACTGCACTCTCTAAAAGCCGTAGATGTTATTGTCACATATGCATGTACAGTAGATGGCGGTATTGTCCTGTTTAAGAGTGTCACAACATTGCTGTTTACGGCAGACGAACTGCTTTACGGTAGACGAAAACGTGACTGCTGTTGTTGTGTGTTGTTACCGCGCTGGGAGGACGTTAATGAAACTGCCTAACAATAAACCCACATAAGAAACCAAGAACTGGCCCTCGATCATTCTACAGTTATAACGTCATTGGGCAGGCACGCTGTTTATATTGTGGGAAAGCGGACATGAAAACAGGCTGACGACACGTCACTCAGGTCCGCCTGAATTTCAGGAGATTTTCGGGAGAAAATTTGTCCCGGGAGGTTTTCGGGAGAGGCGCTGAATTTCGGGAGTCTCCCGGAAAATCCGGGAGGGTTGGCAAGTATGGCAGCATACAGGAAAAATAAAATTATGGTACCAAGTACTCTATAAAACCATCAAAACAATAATACTGCAGCAAACGCAAGCCCAGTAGCATTTTAATCTAAATTATGCAAATAACAGCCCATGGGGCGCTATTTGGACATAGGCGGTTATTAGGAAGAGGCGGTTAATTCATAAAATGGGGTCAGACCCCGGGCGGCTATTAGGACATGGGCGGTTATTTGCCCAAGGGCATTTATTTGGTAATATACGGTAAATGATATAAATTCGGCCGACAATAGAGGGTTTTCATACTTTTGTTATATCGCGATAATGCAATTAGCGAGCTAGCGGCTAACGTCCCTTAACAGTGCAAAGCAACTTCTAAGTCAGTAATTCTCGCCTCTATAGCAGCGAATAATCTAAGTTTCTTCCATATCATTATCAGTGGAGGACGACGAATAACTGAACATGCTACACTACACGCTGTAGGAGGATATACTAACCGCTAAGCTAGAGCGTGGTAATAGATAGCGTGGTAACGAGTATCGTTATATGGTCGATACTACAGTGATGAGATCGATATTTGTATTTTATCACAAAAAATGTTTTTATCGTTTTTGTTATGGTTTACAAACTCAGGAAATAAATCCCTGGACTTTAAGGGCAAAAACCAAATGATTTAAAATTTGAGCCAATAGTAGGAAATAATTTGAATATTTAACGAAAATGATAATGATAATGATTTTTAGAAAAGTGTATTGTTCCACCGTTATCCTGTGTTTTTGTCTGATTATAATTGCAATTAAAAATGTTATCATTCATTGATCTTGAAAACAATACATGTCAGAATCGCCATTCTAATCTTTTTGGTTCTATCATCATTTCCGTACAAAATAATATTGAGATTAATGCTGTCAAATGATTAATGTTTTAATCAGATGAATCACACTTTGAGTTTGGATTAATCGGGTTATTACTTGCTTGCATAATGTGCACTACTTTCAAAAAATCTGCAATAATACGTGATTATTGCAGTATTTTTTGTGATGATCGCACACCTTATTGCATTGAATTTGACTGTCCTAATCGTGATATATATTATTTTCACAAAGGGCTGCAATAATATTGCTATACAGATTTCGGGCCGTGTCATCCATCCCTAGTTTCTTAGTTCACACTTTAGGAGAGACCGTCCAAATCAGTAACTTTATGAGAGTAAAACAAACAGTCTGGATTAATCTGGATTAATTTGACCATTATTTTGACATAATATGACATGAAGTGGTGGACGAATAAAATGATGTGGTGAACCACATAAAAGTATATGGTGGGCCATGAAAATGATGTGGCGGGCAACATAAAATGATGTGACGGACCATGTAAAATGACTTGGTGGACCACATAAAATAATATGGAGAGCCACGTTAAAATTGATGTGGCGGGCGACACTACATTATGTGATGGGCCACATAAAATGATGTGGCGGGCAACATAAAATGATGTGACGGACCACGTACAATTACTTGGTGGACCACATAAAATAATATGGAGAGCCACATTAAAATTGATGTGGCAGGCGACACTACATTATGTGATGGGCCACATAAAATTACGTGGTGGGCCACATAGAATATTGTGGTGTGTCGCATAAAATGACATGGCGGCCCACTTAAAATGATGTGTCGGATCCGCATAGAATAATGTTGCGGGGTGCATAAAATGATATGGCGGGCCACTTAAAATGATGTGTCGGATCCGCATAGAATAATGTGGCGGGTCGCTTAAAATTACATGGTGGACCACGTAAAATGCTGTGGCGGACCACGTAAAATGACAATGGTTGGCCACATAAAGTGATGTGGCAGACCACTTAAAATGATAGGTGGACAATCTTCCCTCTAATTTTTCATGTGTGTGAGCAAACACACAAACACCCTGAGCATTCAGTGGAATACAGACGTGCACACTGTGGTCATACCAGCAGCACATTTGTCTCAACCCTGACATAACAATTTAAATGTCTTATTATTATAATCAAGTGACTAGTCAATTTCAAGAGATTATTTTCTAATATATGTGATTTGGCCCACTTAGATATTGTTTTTTTTTAATCAGCTATGCACTATAGTATTTTATGCCTGGGTGGGGGTCCTGCTTTGGAAAAATTGTGTACCCCTTTAAGAGATCACATTTAGTTCCCCTTAAAACATTCACATGTTGCATGAGATGAAGTGTTTATTAACTTTCTGTCCGTAAAATAAATATTTTTAGTAGCAATTATGTAGTCCTGTAACATCATTTCATGATTAATATCCAAAAAAATAACATTCTTAACAAATGACAGTAGAATGAGCACACTGATTGACTCTCAGAACCCAAGCTTGCATCACATTCTTTCTGGCTGCAAGGTAGCTTTGTCGCAGGGCCGGTATGGATGGCGGCAAGACCGCGTTCTGCGGAAGCTAGCTGAAATCCTGGAGGCACGCAGAGTGGAAGCAAATGGGGCCAGTCCGGGAACAGCTCAGCGGTTGATTAAGTTTGTCAAGCAAGGTGGCCAGCCTCAGAGCAGCAGCAAGAGCATCCAGTCCCTCCTGTCAGCTGGCGGAGAATGGAACATGAAGGCTGATCTAGATCGTCAGTTGAAGTTCCCTCAAGAGATCACAACAACCTCGTTACGCCCAGACATTGTCCTGTGGTCCACCTCTACTAAAACTGTCATCATGGTAGAATTAACGGTACCATGGGAAGAGGGAATGGAGGCTGCCTTTGAAAGAAAGAGGGACAAATACTTAGAGCTGGCAAGTGAGTGTGCACAAGCAGGATGGAGGCCCTTCACCTATCCAGTAGAAGTTGGCTGTAGAGGCTACACTGGAGCGTCCACCCAGCGGCTCCTAAAGTCCCTCGGGATCAAAGGCTCCAATCTAAAGAAGGCCCTCAAAGCCCTGGCAGAGGAGGCAGAACAAGGGAGCTTCTGGTTGTGGCTCAGAAGAAACGATAAGGCGTGGGGAAAGCAAGGCACGTAGACAGGGGGCAGTAGGGAGACTTCCCTGCTGCCATGTTATGGTATGCGGTCAGGCCCACACTTGACTCAGGGAGATGGACGTCCCTGCCATGCATAGTCCCTTGGGACTCATTCCATATACACAACAGCAATAATACCGGGGTTAGAATGTGGGTACAGTATGGATCCTTCAGCTGGCTGCAGGGGGCGGAAGGGAGACGTCCCTGTCGCTGCTCCACCACCCAGAGATGTTCCGGGATTAAAGGAGCGAAACATCCGTGAAAGGTGGCTCCCGGCTGATGACCCTGCAGCCAGCACCACATGGCACTGTCGGAGGTGCGTCAGGCAGTAATGCCCTGCAAGTGTTAACTTGTGCTTACATCTAGGAGTCCTAGTAAAACGACCTGAAATTTACACTTTACGTGTAGTGTTGGAGTTGTCCAACTTTTTGTGTGGCCATAAACGCACCAGTGGCTAATTGCCATAGTGTATGTGTTGGTGCAGGTGAGAGAGAGAGCAAGCGGCTGCTGTTGATATAACAGATGACAAAGAGTTGCTTTTTGCTTGGTTTGTACGGTAGACCAGTGTTTTTCAACCTTTTTTGAGCCCAGGCACATTTTTTGCGTTGAAAAAATCCGGAGGCACACCACCAACAGAAATTATCATATTTTAGTGGCTTTTTCTCTTCTTTTGGTATTTTCCTGTAGCAGTTTCATGTCTTCCTTAGAGCGATATTTCCCGCATCTACTTTGTTTCAGCAATCAAGGATATTTCAGTTGTTTTTATTCTTCTTTGTGGGGACATTGTTTTGTGGATCGGGCGTAATTTTGTAACAAATAATATTTCTATTAAATAGGCTTTACTTTGCATTTTAATTAACGTGGGATTATTTTTTGTATTTAGAAATAATAGTACCAACTTTTATTTTATTTTTTTTAATTTTTTTTCTCCAACATTTGTGGAACTGGCGTGGCGCCCCCTGATGGACGGCGCCCTTAGCATTTGCCTATACGGCCTATGCCACGGGCCGGCCCTGCTCCCGCTGTTTCCGACATCTACAAAGCAATTAGCTACCAACTGCCACCTACTGATATGGAAGAGTATTACACGGTTACTCTGCCGAGCTCTAGACAGCACCGACACTCAACAACAACACATAGTTTGCAGACTATAATTACTGGTTTGCAAAAAATATTTTTAACCCAAACAGATGAAATTAGATCATCTCCCACGGCACACCAGACTGTATCTCACGGCACACTAGTGTGCCGCGGCAGAGTGGTTGAAAAACACTGCGGTAGACAACGACCAGTTTTGCTAGATAAAAGTATTTTACACATTGTTTTGTGTTGGAATAATTGTTTGTAAGTTATCACAAAAGAAATGTTGTATTATGAATGCTGTATTTCGAGGCCTAACAAGAGGAAGAAGGCTCGTGAAACGCCACTGTGATTTCAACACGGACAGATGGCAGGATCTGCTCAACTCCCAGAGGAACTCTCTTTGAAGTGTTAAACGAACTCTCTTTGAAGTATTTCACAAACTCTCTTCCAACTATTTGGTAACTGAAGTCAACGCTATTTACGACCCGCTGCCCTCTTGAAGTCACTGTGGTCAGGAGACGGGAGGGGTTATCCATTGTCCTCCAACACCTGCCCCGGCTGGATCCAGGAAGAGCCCAAGCCCGAGAAATCCGCTTCTTGGACTTCAAAGCGACCGAAAACAATGACTCTTTTACACACTTACCATTCCTGCTGTGACATGTGTTGGTGCGTGAACATTGAATATTGTAATAAAGAGGAGACGAAAACCTTCTTCGTCAGAGCGTGCTAAGACACTGTAAGAGGTTACAGGTTGACGCATGTCTCTCCTCAATTGAGTCCAAATTGAATTCTGTCTCTGTTTGATTCCTTGCCTTTTGTCTTGTTTAATAGATGTCCTGTGTTTGAACGTGACATTTTGGTGTGGTTATGGCCGACAAACAATTTCGCTAAATAAAGGGACCGTTGGAATTCCTGTGCTCCTTTAAGTGTCTCCACAGACGTTACAATAATTTAAGTGTTGACAAACATTGTTTTATCTGTTGTGGCCACCTTTCGTCACCTGTTACTCACAGTTGCACTGCAAAATCATACAAAACAAACGATTTGTTTATGTTGTTTAGAGTGGGATTGGATTTTTTGCGCGGCATATATTTGCTGTACGCAGAGGACGCGCGAGCAGTGCGCAATTGCGCAGGTGCGCACCTTAGAAGGAACGTTGTAGGCGGACCACGTAAAATGACATGATGGGCCACGTAAAATGACGTGGGAGACCACATAATATAAATTGTCGGACCACACAAAATAATGCGGCTGGTCACATAAAATGACATGATGGGCCACGTAAAACGATGTAGCAAACCACGTAAAATGATGAGGCAGGCCAATTAAAATTACGTAATAATATGGCTGATCCCATAAAATAATATGACAAACCAATTAAAATGATAGGCGGACGACGTAAAATGACATGGTGGGCCACATAAAATGATGTGACGGGCCACATAAAATGATGTGGCGGACCACATGAAATGATGCGGGGGCCCACTTAAAATGATGTGATGGACCACATAAAATGACATGGTGGCCCACATACAATGATGTGGCAGACCACCTAAAATAATGTGACGGGCCACATAAAATGAAGTGGCAGACCACTTGAAATTATGCGGGGGCCCACTTAAAATGATGTGGTGAACCATGTAAAATGACATGGTGGCCCACATACAATGATGTGGCAGACCACCTAAAATAATGTGACGGGCCACATAAAATTAGTGGCAGACCACTTGAAATTATGCGGGGGCCCACTTAAAATGATGTGGCGGACCATGTAAAATGACATGGTGGCCCACAGACAATGATGTGGCAGACCACCTAAAATGATGTGGCAGACCACAAGAAATTATGCGGGGGCCCACTTAAAATGATGTGGCGGACCATGTAAAATGACATGGTGGCCCACATACAATGATGTGGCAGACCACCTAAAATAATGTGACGGGCCACATGAAATGATGTGGCAGACCACTTGAAATTATGCGGAGGCCCACTTAAAATGATGTGGCGGACCATGTAAAATGACATGGTGGCCCACAGACAATGATGTGACGGGCCACATAAAATGATGTGGCAGACCACATGAAATTATGCGGGGGCCCACTTAAAATGATGTGGCGGACCACGTAAAATGAGATGGTGGGCCACGTAAAATGACGTGGGAGACCACATAATATAAATTGGCGGACCACATAAAATAATGTGGCTGGTCACATAAAATGACATGATGGGCCACATAAAACGATGTAGCAAACCACGTAAAATGATGAGGCAGGCCAATGAAAATTACGTAATAATATGGCTGATCCCATAAAATAATATGACAAACCACTTAAAATGATAGGCGGACGACGTAAAATGACATGGTGGGCCACATAAAATGATGTGGGGGCCCACTTAAAATGATGTGGCGGACCACGTAAAATGACATGGTGGCCCACATACAATGATGTGGCAGACCACCGAACATAATGTGACAGGCCACATAAAATGACGTGGCAGACCACTTGAAATGATGCGGGGGCCCACTTAAAATGATGTGGTGAACCATGTAAAATGACATGGTGGCCCACATACAATGATGTGGCAGACCACCTAAAATAATGTGACGGGCCACATAAAATTAGTGGCAGACCACTTGAAATTATGCGGGGGCCCACTTAAAATGATGTGGCGGACCATGTAAAATGACATGGTGGCCCACAGACAATGATGTGGCAGACCACATAAAATGATGTGGCAGACCACATGAAATTATGCGGGGGCCCACTTAAAATGATGTGGCGGACCATGTAAAATGACATGGTGGCCCACAGACAATGATGTGGCAGACCACCTAAAATTATGTGGCAGACCACATTAAATTATGCGGGGGCCCACTTAAAATGATGTGGCGGACCATGTAAAATGACATGGTGGCCCACATACAATGATGTGGCAGACCACCTAAAATGATGTGACGGCCACATAAAATGATGTGGCAGACCACATGAAATTATGCGGGGGCCCACTTAAAATGATGTGGCGGACCAGGTAAAATGACATGGTGGCCCACATACAATGATGTGGCAGACCACCTAAAATGATGTGGGGGCCCACTTAAAATTATGTGGCAGGTCAGATAAAAATGATATGGTGGGCCTCATAAAATGAAATGACAAACTACATAAAATGACATGGTGGGCCACTTAAAATGATGTGACAGATCACATAAAAATGATGTGACGGGCCACATAAAATGACGTGGCAGACCACATGAAATGATGTGGGGGCCCACTTAAAATGATGTGGGGGCCCACTTAAAATGATGTGGCGGACCACGTAAAATGACATGGTGTCCCACATACAATGATGTGGCAGACTATCTAAAACAGTGGTTCTTAACCTGGGTTCGATGGAACCCTAGGGGTTCGGTGAGTCGGCCTCAGGGGTTCGGCGGATGTCAAAACACACCCGACTCATCGTGTAAATAAAAACTTCTCCCTGTCGGCGTATTACGGATACGACAACAGCAGAAGTCAGACTGATTTGCAGGCGTGTAATTTGTTGTGAGTTTATGCACTGTGTTGGTTTTGTTCTTTGAACAAGGTGATGTTCATGCACGCTTCATTTTGTGCACCAGTAATAAAACATGGAAACACTTTAGTATGGGGAACATATTCACCATTAACTAGTTGCTTATTAACATGCAAATTAGTAAGATATTGGCTCTTAACTAGTCATTATGTACTTATTAATGCCTTATTCGGCATGGCCTTATTATAACCCTAATCCTCTAACCCTGGCCCTAACCAAATAAATGATTTATAATCAAATAACTCTTTGTTACTTAGAATATGTTCCCCATACTAAAGTGTTACCAAAAACATATAACTTTGTCTTGAATTTGAAAAAAACATTTTATTTGTCACAAAAGAAGGGTTCGGTGAATGCGCATATGAAACTGGTGGGGTTCGGTACCTCCAACAAGGTTAAGAACCACTGACCTAAAATGATGTGGCGGACCACGTAAAATGACATGGTGGCCCACATACAATGATGTGGCAGACCAACTAAAATGATGTGGGGTCCCACTTAAAATTATGTGGCAGGTCACATTATGTGGCAGATCAGATAAAAATGACATGGTGGGCCTCATAAAATGAAATGACAAACTACATAAAATGATATGGTGGGCCACTTAAAATGATGTGACAGATCACATAAAAATGATGTGGCGGGCCACATAAAATGACATGGCGGCCACGTAAAATGATGTGGAGGACCACATCTGGCCCCAAGACCTTAAGTTTGGCACCTCTAGTGTAATATTTTAAAGGTTTTTATTTCCTGGACCAGTGAGCCAACTCATTCCATTAAAGATGATTTTACGCCACATAAGCATTTTTTCACCTCCAGGTTAAGTTGATTCCGATCGCCATCAGGGGATGGAAATCATGAATAATTGTGTGGACAAAGGTCAAGTGAAAGAAGGAAGTCTTTCACCAGGAGAATTACGCTCCAAGTTACTTCAACACAAAACGGAAGAAAAAACCATCACTTTTGTGTGTCATTCAAACATTGTGTACATCACGTTGGGTTTGCGCTCTACACACACACACGTCACCATACTGTGTGCTTTGACATGGTAGATGTTTCATGGGCCAGTCCAGTCTTGCAGACCCCGTTCTGTGCCTCAGCAGCTGTGGTGTGGACAGACAGATGATGATTAAACATAATAGCATCAAACCATGATCACATCACACACATATACTGTATCATACCTATAATGCAGTGTGTGTGTGTGTGTGTGTGTGTGTGTGTGTTATGGGTCAGTCATTAGTGATATTGCTTCTCTGCATCTGTTGACCTAATCCAGCTCACTAGCAAGACCTGGATAATCCGCGCATGTGTGTGTGTGTGTGTGTGTGTGTGTGTGTGTGTGTGTGTGTGTGTGTGTGTGTGTGTGTGTGTGTGTGTGAGTGTGTGTGTGTGTTATATCATGAAGTGGCTATATGTTCCCACACTCCCACTGTGGGACATGCGTCCGTATGAAGTCCCAGGAATGTATATGTTTAGCTGGGGACATGGTGCAGATATTATATGTAGATTAGGATTACGTAAAATATATGTAAATATTGTCCGCTGATTTCAAACACAAGTGTGTGGCAGCACCTCAGCAAAATAAGTGTATTAGAAAAATAGATGTGCGTGTTTTGTGTTATGTACGGCGGGGGAAGGAGATGACACCACGGTAGGAATCAGTTCAATAGGTTTATTGAACTTGATGAATAGGTGGGATGTGTATGCTACTCTAAAGGCCTACTGAAACCCACTACTACCGACTACGCAGTCTGATAGTTTATATATCAATGATGAAATCTTAAAATTGCAACACATGCCAATACGGCCGGGTTAGCTTACTAAAGTGCAATTTTAAAATTTGCGCAAAATAGCCTGCTGAAAACGTCTCGGTATGATGACGCCGGCACGTGACGTCACGGATTGTAGAGGACATTTTGGGACAGCATGGTGGCCAGCTATTAAGTCGTCTGTTTTCATCGCAAAATTCCACAGTATTCTGGACATCTGTGTTGGTGAATCTTGTGCAATCTGTTCAATGAACAATGGAGACAGCAAAGAAGAAAGCTATAGGTGGGAAGCGGTGTATTGCGGCTGACTGCAGCAACACAAACACAGCCGGTGTTTCATTGTTTACATTCCCGGAAGATGACAGTCAAGCTTTACCATTGGCCTGTGGAGAACTGGGACAACAGAGACTCTTACCAGGAGGACTTTGAGTTGGATGCACAGACGCGGTACCGTGAGTACGAATGCTGCTGCGGCTTCCAAACATTTGATCGCTTGCCCGTACGTGCGTGCCGCTATGTGCATGTCACATACGTAACTTTGGGGACTTTGGGGAAATATATGCGCTGTATGAACTTTGGGGAGGTGAACGGTACTTTGGGCTGTGGGATTGAGTGTGTTGTGCAGGTGTTTGAGTTGTATTGGCGAGTTATGTGGACGGGAGGGAGGAGGTGTTTCTTATGCGGGATTAATTTGTGGCATATTAAATATAAGCCTGGTTGTGTTGTGGCTAATAGAGTATATATATGTCTTGTGTTTATTTACTGTTTTAGTAATTCCCAGCTGAATATCAGGTCCCACCCGCCTCTCACAGCATCTTCCCTATCTGAATCGCTCCCACTGCCCTCTAGTCCTTCACTCTCACTTTCCTCATCCACAAATCTTTCATCCTCGCTCAAATTAATGGGGAAATCGTCGCTTTCTCTGTCCGAATTGCTCTCGCTGCTGGTGGCCATGATTGTAAACAATGTGCAGATGTGAGGAGCTCCACAACCTGTGACGTCACGCGCATATCGTCTGCTACTTCCGGTACAGGCAAGGCTTTTTTATCAGCGACCAAACGTTGCGAACTTTATCGTCGATGTTCTCTACTAAATCCTTTCAGCAAAAATATGGCAATATCGCGAAATGATCAAGTATGACCCATAGAATGGACCTGCTATCCCCGTTTAAATAAGAAAATCGCATTTCAGTAGGCCTCTAAGTGATAGGTGCAAAACGATGTGTAAAATTAACCATGTGAATGTTACCAGAGTTTGTTGTATGCGCGTGTTGGATGAAACCTTCGTCAGACCAAAGGGACAAGGCGAGAAGGCAGTCCGTGGGCAGGCAAGCGGTCGGGGGCTGGAGAGAAACAACGAGGTCTGTGTCCAAGCAGGGGTCGAGGATCGGGGGAGGCAGTCCGGAATCCACAGGGAAGTCGAGGCACACAGCTTGGTCACAGAAGACAGGGGAAGCACTGCGGGAGACACAAAGGACATAAGACACGGGAACAGGGATGGCACAGAGAGAGATCTAGTACACGGGAGGGAATCCAGAGACGGAATGCTTACTACGGGAGTGAACTATGTTCCGGCACTGGATCTTCGGGTCCACTGGTCTTTATGCTGTCTGTCTTCATTAGTCCCAGGTGCGCTGAGAGTAGATTGCCTGCAGCCGTGCAGGCGCGTGGCCGCGATGCGTGCAGAGCGAGCAGGGGCATGTCCCGGCGCGCTTAGCGGATGTGCCGGCAGAGCTTGCAGGCGCGTGGCCGCGATGCGTGCAGAGCGAGCAGGGGCATGTCCCGGCGCGCTTAGCGGATGTGCCGGCAGAGCTTGCCGCCGATGACTTGCGAGATTGCGCATGCGCCGTGACCAGTGTTGGGACTAACGCGTTACTTTGTAACGCGTTACTGTAACGCCGTTAGTTTCGGAGGTAATTAGTAATCTAACGCGTTATTTTTTATATTCAGTAACACAGTTACCGTTACTACATGATGCGTTACTGCGTTATTTTTTATGTAGTATCGGCTAGAAACAGAAGATCTGAGTGTGTTTTATTGGAGCGCTGCGGTGGAAAAGAAAAGGCGTGCTTTGTGTGGGTAGGGGCGGGGAGGGCTCCCATACCGTAGTTGAGGGGTTCAGGGGAGACGTTCCTCCAGGGCCTATGTACTTCGGGGCTAACAACCTTCACTTTACCCGAAAGTGGGTCTTTACAGCTGAGGGTGAATGACGAGGCCGGCGGTTTGTTGCAACTTTGTGACTTTATTGGACGCAGCCATCCACCAAGCTAGAGCACCTGCACGCACTCACTGTCGCCGTTCCCTCACCTCTCTCGCCCACTCACTCACTGAAGTCACTCACCTCACATGCTGTCATATCTTAAAGGGCCACACACACACACACACACACACACACACACACACACACACACACACACACACACACATACGCTACTCTCATAACAAGACATCATGGTGAAGCCAGAAGTCGAGTTTCTTAACATGGAGACATTCTCAATACTTTTCTTTTGTTGAGCACAAAGAAAATAACATTGTAGTTAAATGTAAGTTGTGTCTTGGATCTAAGATCCTATCTACTTAAAGTTAAAGTGCCATTATGTTGCAGCTATTTAAAATATTTCTGACCTGAAATAAATTGGCCCTTTGAAACATATCTTTGTCTTTGTGTGTTGTATGTAGACCACATTGCTTTCGGAGTTCAGTGATGCAAATGCATGTCAAGTTGATCAACAGATTGTGTTATTCTCCAGGGCAATAACAGTACTGAAATGAAGGCTAAAAGGGCATTAATGGGGAAAAAAAGAAGTAACTAAATAGTTACTTTTCACAGTAACGCATTACTTTTTGGTGTAAGTAACTGAGTTAGTAACTGAGTTACTTTTGAAATAAAGTAACTAGTAACTGTAACTAGTTGCTGGTTTTCAGTAACTAACCCAACACTGGCTGTGACATTTTTGTGTATTATTGTAAGATATTTATTCACATCTTTGTTGTGTACTAGGCAAAGGGAGGGAAGCACACCAAGGCGGAACTGCGGTTTAGAAGGTTTATTTAAACCTTTGATGAATGTGTGGGATGTGTATGCTACCACTAGTGAGTGAATGCGGAATATGTGTGGAATTAACAATGTGGGATTTACCAGAGGGTGTTGGATGTATCTTTCGTCGAATCCAAAGGGGAAGGCGAAGAGGCAGTCAGCAGGGAGGCAAGCAGTCGGGGGCTGGAGAGAGGCAACGATGTCTGGTTCCAAGCAGTGGTCGAGGATCGGGGAAGGCAAGCAAAAATCCGGTAGGAGGTCGTGAGGCAAGACACGATCACGGATCACACTGTGGAAGACGAGAACGAAGTAGAGCACAAAGAAGTGAAGTGAAGTGTGAAGTGAATTACATTTATATAGCGCTTTTTCTCAAGTGACTCAAAGCGCTTTACATTGTGTAACCCAATATCTAAGTTACATTTAAACCAGTGTGGGTGGCACTGGGAGCAGGTGGGTAAAGTGTCTTGCCCAAGGACACAACGGCAGTGACTAGGATGGCGGAAGCGGGGATCGAACCTGCAACCCTCAAGTTGCTGGCACGGCCGCTCTACCAACCGAGCTATACAGCCCAGAAGGTGAGCTAGGAACGAGGGAGGGGTGCCAGACGTGATGCTGACTCAGGGGAAATTGGCAACGTTCTGGCGAAGGTCTCCTGGCTTCGCTGACTCTTTATGCCGCTCCCTCTCGTCAGGTCCAGGTGTGCTGATGCGTGATTGCCCGCAGCCTTGTCGCTACGTGGGCGTGCTGCGCCCAGCGCGAGCGGGGGCGTGTCCGAGCGGAGCAGCCAGTGGAGGAATTGTGACAGTAGCATGAGAAACACGGGTTCGAATCCGCGCCGTGACAATCTTATACAGTTACTTTCCCATGTATTGATTTATTTTGGGCGACATATGGACCGCCACAAATAGATTTGCATCGTGACTCTGCTTCTTAACGCAGCACATACGCACTTGGTCCGCTAGAGCATAAGAAGATGTAGCAGGAGGGATCAGTGTTGCCAGTTTAGCGTTGTTGGCGCTACATTTGGCGTGTGTTCAGACCCCAGCGGCTGATATGACCCCAAGTTGCAGAGACGGCAGGCGATGTGCAGACAAGAAGGTCCTTTTATTATGGATCAGGCAGGGCAACAAAACAGGTAACGCAGAAACTAGGGCTGGGCTAAAAACTGTATCATAGGTGTTTTATATTTGTTGACATCGATAAATATTGATATCTTTTATGACCTTTTGAAAATAAGGACCAGGAGAAAAATATATCAAATGTAAACATTTGTATTTAAAATGTTATCAATAACTTCTTGAATTGAAGATGCAAAAATAAGGGATACGTAAGAAATGCTGAATAAAGTGTAACAAAATAGTGCAAAGTATGAAAATATAAACCTGGAGAAACCTGAGAAAAACAATTTTCTGAATGTTTAGTGCCGGAAAGTTAAAAGCAAGGCTAGGGTGGTGTGCCTTTGTTCATGCAACCGACCTTGCTTTGCAACTTCCGATTTCTTCCCACGAAGAAGAAGAAAAATAAAATAATCTAACGTTTCATCAAACATATGTTTTTTATTGATATCAATTACGTGTCTATCGCGATATATGTTGATATCGTTTTATCGCCCTGCCCTAGCAGGAACACCAGCGAGTGCGCAGATATGCACACAACAACTATACTATACACGCAAAGAGCAAGATAAACCCTTCTGATTGGAAATCAGCCACAGGCGAGGAAAATAGCGCTCAAAAGCAGCGCTAAACCAAAACAGGAAGTAAAACCAAAATAAGAGCGCGAGACAGGGAGAAACACGAAACAGTTGGAAAAAAACAGAACACTCCAAATCTGTCACACCGACAGTGACACCAAGGGATGATAAATACTTATTCATGTTCAGATTCTTTGGTATGAAGCCTTTGGTTCAGCAGGGAGAAAAATGTAATATAATATAATAATATAATATATCATATATATTATATACTGTATATATAATATGTAAATATTACATATACTGTATGTTATATTTTATATTGCTAGTATGGTAAATTTTTTGTCTACTTAATACCTGCTTTACCCTTTCTATCCTTACTGTTAGGAACTGATCAAGGGGGTGACCCCGGGATGCAGAGACAGGAGGCAAGGTTGAATAACAAAAAGGGAAAAATTTAATAAGTCCAAAAAGGGTAACAAAAGGCGATGGGGCAGAAGGGCACACCATTAAATAGCAACAAAAACAGGTTCCTCAGTGGTCGGCGGGGGATAAGCCAGGGCGCACTAAGCACGGCATAAAGACCTCTTTAACTCAAAGAAGCTAGGAAAAAAACACAAAGAGGTTAGGAATAACAGGACTAAGGAGAGGCAACGTACCAAGACTGACGAGGCGAAGCAGGCGCATGCACGTGCGGAGTTCAGGAAACAATAACCGGCAAGGTCAAGCTGTAAGTGACACACCTAAATACTGGCGGGCTAATTGCGAGCAGGTGTGCTTCAAGGTCCGCCCCTCGCCGAGGACTAATCACTAAAAACACAGGTGCAGACAAAGGAGATGGCAGGAACACACTAAAACACAACACTTACCCTTTCCATCCTTTGAAACTGAGCTACTGTGTGGAACAATTTCTCTTGTGGATCAATAAAGTTTGTCTAAGTCTAAGTCTAAAGCGCGTCGAACTCCCACACCGTACGCCTTAAAAGGGAAGAGACAGGAAGTCGACAAAAGGTCATGAAGGGCGAAGTATTCCAATCAAGGCATGCAGGGCACCTCCACAAGCCCCCCTGGAAGCATGCAGAATACCTCCACTAGTGGGAGTGGTGACTAGCGACAATGCGAAGAAGCATGGAACCACTTCTCTGTCGTTCTTTTGCCTTCCGAGTGAAATACATAAACAAGGACTGTCAAAAAGTGTGGAAAAGTGCAATATATTTATCTGTACAGTAATCTATTTATTTATTTATATATATTTATTTATTTTATATAGATATATTAATATATTATTTATATACTTTTTTTTTTTTTATATATGCACCTTATTGCTTTTTTATCCTGCACTACCATGAGCTTATGTAACGAAATTTCGTTCTTATCTGTGCTGTAAAGTTAAAATTTGAATGACAATAAAAAGGAAGTCTAAGTCTAAGTCTAAGTCTAAAAGTGTGGCCCCGTGAAAATGAAAACGAAACAGTAAAAATAGGAAAATAGAGCAAAAATGCATAATGTAATAAGGGAAAAGCTGAAATGCTGATACTAATCACTAATGTTAGGAATAACCTTGTCACATTTTCTTGTAACGAGTAATCTAATTAATGACATTTACGTAAGTTCCAACGCCGTTACCATACGTCGGATGTACTTTTGAGGTGGTTGTGTTGAATCCTGACAAGATCACTTCAGGAAGTAGCTCTTTACGAGTGCTAGCAACAGCCAACAAGCACAAACGCACGCACGCACACACACACACACACACACACACACACACACACACACACACACACACACACACACACACACACACACACACACACACACACACACACACACACACAAATACTACTACTACTACTACTACAGGGGAATAATGAACAGCAATTCAATGAAGTGATAATCACGTATTCCTACAATACCCCGCTTATGGACAAGGACAGACACAGCCATTGATTCACGTTTAATTGCTTTATTACCTATCAATGAACACACTCAACAGTCGTCACGCGTCACTTGGCCACAGGCACTATCTTTTCTGACCCTCACGATCCAAGGTTACTTGAACTGATCACTTTGGGGGAATTTCCGGCCATTTTAAAGGAGAAACTATGTCCAATGGGCACTGTACTTGTTTTTAAATCGATTTTATTGAAACATTTTATTTGTTTTCACCCATTGCGTGTTTTTATGCTTATGTTGTAAGTCATTTGGACTTTTAACTATAGTGTGTGACTGCTCATGTTTTTTATTTTGTTGTTCAATGTATTTTTGGAACCTGTTTTTGCTGCCTTCTCGGCCAGGTCACTCTTGCGAAAGAGATTTGAATCTCAATGAGTTTTTCCCGGGTTAAAAAAAAAAAGAAAATGAAAAATAAATGAATTTAGAGTCGCACACTCACGCACTCTGCTCTCATGAAACATCTCTCAACTGTACACGCCAGACATTTAAGAGTTATGAATTACATCTAGTAAGGAATAATTTAGTTAGTAATTTGATTACTTTTTTGGGAAAGTAACAAGTGACTGTAATTATTCTTAAAATATATATTTGTAAGTCTGCTAATAACGACACAAATATAAAAAAAATTGTGTAACCTGCCTGGTTCAGTCACTGCTTTTCTATTCCGCCCGGGACTCAAACCTGGGTCGTCTGCATTAAAGACAAGCAGGCTAGCTAATGAACTAAACACCTGGGCTATAAACCCGATAACCAGCACTGCTCTTGAGTCTTACCAACTTCACTCTCACCGCGTCACGGCACCAACGTAAGCCGCATTATTACATCTATTAAAGAGTGATTCACTTAGTAATTTCATTACATTTTTGGGAAAGTAACAAGTAACTGTAATTATTCTTAAAAGTAATTTTCCGAACACTGCAAATAACTAATAATGAAACTAGGGTTGTACGGTGTACCGGTATTAGTATAGTACCGCGATACTAATGAATCATATTCAGTACTATACAGCCTCTAAAAAGTACCGGTCTCCCAACCCCGCCCCCCGTCGTGTCATTGCTGGTTTTACGAGCTGACGAGCATGTTCGGCAGCGCACAATCACAGAGTACTTACAAGCAGACACAGTGTATAGATAGAAAAGGGAGAACGGACGCATTTTGGCTTATAAACTAACGATAAAGGGGAAGTTATAACACTGAAACACTGTGCTTTAAGACATGGCTAAAGTCCATCCGCAGTCTGCAGTGTTTTAGCTACTTCTAAATCACTAATTCTTGCCTCCATGGCGACAAATAAAGTAAGTTTCTTACTAGTATCATCCCTGCAGGACAAGGAATAGCTAAACCGGCGTCAAAATGTAAACAAACGCCATTGGTGGATCTACACCTGACATCCACTGTAATGATACCAAGTACAGGAGCGTATCTAGTCGATACTACTATGATTACATCGTAAAATCTTCTTTTGTTTTAAAAAATGTAAATTATGTTTATAAACTCAGAAAATACATCCCTGGACACATGAGGACTTTGAATATGACCAATGTATGATCCTGTAACTAATTGGTATCGAATTGATACCTACATTTGTGGTATCATCCAAAACTAATGTAAAATATAACAACAGAAGAATGAGTGATTATTACATTTTAACAGAAGTGTAGATAGAACATGTTAAAAGAGAAAGTAAGCAGATATTAACAGTAAATGAACAAGTAGATTAATAATTCATTTTCTACCACTTATCCTTAATAATGTTGACAAAATAATAGAATGATAAATGACACAATATGTTACTGCATATGTCATCAGACTAATTAGGAGCCTTTGTTTGTTTACTTATCTCTAAAAGACAAGTTGTCTTGTATGTTCACTATTTTATTTAAGGACAAACTTGCAATAAGAAACATATGTTTAATGTACCGTAAGATTTTTTGTTAAAATAAAGCCAATAATACAATTTCTTGTGGTCCCCTTTATTTAGAAAAGTACCGAAAAGTATCGAAATACATTTTGGTACCGTTACCGGTACCAAAATGTTGGTATCGGGACAACACTAAATGAAACAAAGATTTTATTTTTAGTGTCCCGCCCGGACTCACCTGCATGAGAGACGAGCGTGCTATCTACCGAGCTAAAAAGACAAATGCACATGAGTTGTAGCCAATTAGGCAAATTAATAAATTATAAATAAGTTACAACTGCATTCTTGATTGAAATGAATGGTTGATGTATTCTCGCTCAGAGACCACCATTTTTTTTTTTAGCCGAGATGCAAATCCTTCAATGAACTCTAAAGTTTCTTAGGTGCAAGACTTCCCAGAAGAGTCACCAGAATTAACGATCCCACAAATGATCCAACTAAATTGTTATTTTTATTTAAACAGTAAAAAAAAAATCTATGGGGTGGAAACTTCTATTAGCGATAAGGCTAATGTGGTCATTCTGTATAGAAGAGTAAAGGCCCTATGGTAATTTCCGTAGCTTCCACAGGCTGTTAGTGAGATAGATGGTCCGGTTGAGAGGCGAGGAAAGTACACCTCAGCATTTTTTATACTTTATCTATTAGAGAGGTAATATTGCATGATCAAGTGTGAGACACGTCCACACTTCCTCTCACCACCAGCACTCTTTTTCTGTCCATTACGTAGACTAATGACTGCATTTTGCTCTTCACACAATAGTCCGCCTCTCTTAAAGACGCACACAGTTCTTTATGCTGATGATGCACAGCCATTGTAAATATGTTTTTGTTTAGTCCAGTCTTTATATCTGTAAGCCTGCTCCAGATGTGTGAGCCTAGCCAGCCTATAGATGCCACTAAATCCAGTAATCTCCCACTAAGTGTTTATTATTGTATTATTGTTATCATATCATTTATGTCGGTTGTGAGACCATAAAGCAGGGGTGTCCAAAGTGCGGCCTTGAGCACATTTGCGGCCCGCAGATCATTTTTTAAAACACATTTTGAAAATACTATTACAAAAAAAACATAAAAAATGGAATAAAGTAGCAAATAGGTGTAATGTAACGAGAAAATATTGCATTATTGACAATAATAACACAGCAGTTTTCTTTGCTTTTTTTTTTCTTTCTTTAGTTTATTTCGAACATGAACACACTTACATCATAATACATCACACAATTTCATATCATTTCATTTTACATCATGCCTGAAAAGGAGTAGGAAGAAGCAAAGCTTATTTAATCCTACCCCTTTCCCACTTCAAAGCGTTTACAAATATATAGAATCATTTACTCACCTTTTTATATGATAAAATAACATCTATGAATTAGTATACAACAGTTTTGTAATATGTAATTAATTAATTAATTCAGTCATTATTAACATACTGAGATGAAGAATATCTTATTTTCAATAAAGTTGAAAGTATTTCTCATAATTCTTCTTCTTTGTACTCTGTAAGCACTATTATTTTGAACAACCTCTTAAACTGGATGATATCAGTACAATTTTTAACTTCTTTACTTAATCCATTCCATAATTTAATTCCACATACCGATATGCTAAAAGTTCTAAGTGTTGTACGTGCATATAAATGTTTTAAATTGTTTTTTCCTCTAAGGTTATATTTCTCCTCTTTAGTTGAGAAGAATTGTTGTACATTCTTTGGTAGCAGGTTATAGTTTGCTTTGTACATCATTTTAGCTGTTTGCAATTTTACCAAATCACCGAACTTTAATATTTTTGACTTAATAAATAAAGGGTTTGTATGTTCTCTATATCCAACATTATGTATTATTCTAACTGATCTTTTTTGTAACACGGTTAGCGAATGTAGCGCACACTTTTAACCAGGGCTTCTAAACCATTTTGAGCTCGGGACCTGGGACCCACTCAAAAATTAACACTGAATTAGTATTCTTACTCTTGATTAATTATTGTATGAAATAATTATAAATAACATACTTACAATGTACAACCTTGTCAAATGATATGAAAGCATGTGTTATTTTATCAAGGCTTAGGTCAGGCTGACTACAAAAATAAATACTAATCAAATATACTGCAAAAAAAGGGATTTATAAGAACTGATGAAAAATAAATGTACATACAAAGTGCTAAAAATGTTTATTCTATTTAAATTAGTAATAATAATAATAATAATATATATGTTTCTTGATTAAACGTCATCAGACTGGAAGTCTCTCCAGAGAGTGGTGAGGACGGCGGAAAAGATCATCAGGACTCCTCTTCCTCCTATCCAGGAGATCGCAAAAAGCCGCTGCCTGACCAGGGCTCAGAAAATCTGCAAAGACTCCTCCCACTACCACCAAGGACTGTTTTCACTGCTGGACTCTAGAAAGAGGTTCCGCAGCCTCCGAAGCAGGACCTCCAGGTTCTGTAACAGCTTCTTCCCTCAAGCCGTAAGACTCTTGAACACATCATAATTAAATAATCCCCTCAACTCCCCCCAAAATGGATTAACTCGCTGGAATAAAAAAGACAATATAACATACATCCATAAACGTGGACGCATGTGAAAAAGTGCAATATATTTATCTGTACAGTAATCTATTTATTTATTTATATATATTTATATATATTTATTTATTTTATATATATATTTATATATTATTTGTATATATTTATTTATTTATATATGCACCTTATTGCTTTTTTATCCTGCACTACCATGAGCTAATGTAACGAAATTTCGTTCTTATCTGTGCTGTAAAGTTCAAATTTGAATGACAATAAAAAAGAAGTCTAAGTCTAAGTCTAAGTCTATCATTTATACTCAAAAACTGATGAAAAATAAATGTACCTATTTATTAAAAACATTTTTTTTTACAATTTACAAACTATGTTGTGCTAAAATAAATGAATTCTGACTAAATTAATAATAAATAATAATAGTAATCATGATATATGTTTCTTAAATTAACCGCCAATAAAATTAAAGTGTAAATAAAAATACTGCTTCACTAATTTAGTCATATTTTTTTGCGCTTAAGATACTTCTGGATGACTTTAGCTCCCAACTTCTTCTGTTTGTTTGATATTGTCATTACTGCCACAAGTGGTGGAAAAGTGTGTTACAACTGAGCCCATACGAACCGCAGCTGCGAAACACATACATTTTGGCAGCCTTCTAGGTGGCGCTCGCGGCCCAAAAATGGGCTCGGCCCTATGGTTGAGAAACAGTTCTTTAAACTGTCACTGCTTAAGAGATTCAAGCGTTGAAAGTAAAAATAATATATATTGATATATGACTTATTTTAAACACATTTATGAGTGACACATCAAAAATTCTGTTTTGAAAAATGTTTTTGGGAAAATATTGCATTTTAGTTGAACCTCAGATTCAAGAGGAGCAATGTGGATTCCGTCCTGGTCGTGGAACAACTGACCAACTCTTTACGCTTGCGGGAATCCTGGAGAAGGCCTGGGAGTATGCCTATCCAGTGTGCTTTGTGGATTTGGAGAAGGGTATGACCGAGTCCCCCGGGAGATCTTGTGGGAGATGCTGAGGGAGTACGGAGTGAGGGGAACCCTGCTGAGGGCCATCCAATCTCTGTACAACCAAAGCGAGAGTTGTGTCCGGGTGCTTGGATGTAAGTCGGATCCGTTTCCAGTGGGGGTTGGTCTCCGCCAGGGCTGCGCTCTGTCACCTATCCTGTTTGGGATTTTCATGGACAGGATTTCTAGGCAGAGTCATGACCATGGCGGAGAGGGTATACGTCTCGGGGGGGCTAAAGGTTGCGTCACTGCTGTTTGCAGATGATGTGGTCCTTATGGCACCTTTGGTTCGTGACCTTCAGCTCTCACTGGATCGGTTCGCAGCCGAGTGTTCAGCGGCTGGAATGAGGATCAGCATCTCCAAATCTGAGGCCATGGTTCTCAGCAGGAAACCGATGGTTTGTACAGTCCAGGTAGAGGACGAGACTCTGTCCCAGGTGGAGGAGTTTACCGTATTTTCCGCACCATAAGCCGCCCTGGGTTATAAGCCGCGCCTTCAATGAACGGCATATTTCAAAACTTTGTCCACCTATAAGCCGCCCCGTGTTATAAGCCGCATCTAACTGCGCTAAAGGGAATGTCAAAAAAACAGTCAGATAGGTTAGTCAAACTTTAATAATATATTAAAAACCAGCGTTCTAACAACTCTGTTCACTCCCAAAATGTACGGTAATGTGCAAATGTGCAATCAATAAGCATCAATAACTTAATGTTGCTCGAACGTTAATGTCACAACACACAAAATAAACATAACGCTCACTTTCTGAAGTTATTCTTCATTCATAAATCCCTCGAATTGTTCTCCTTCGGTGTCCGAATTAAAAAGTTGGGCGAATACGGGATCCAAAATGGCCAGCTCCGTCTCGTCGCAGTTCTGTGAATCCTGCCTTCCGGAAAGCTCGGACCACAGTTGTGACCGAAATATCCGCCCAGGCATTTACGATCCACTGGCAGATGTTGGCGTATGTCGTCCGGCGCTGTCTCCCTGTCTTAGTGAAGGTGTGTTCGCCTTCGGTCATCCATTGTTCCCACGCCGTTCGCAGTCGTGCTTTAAATGCCCTGTTGACACCAATATCGAGCGGTTGGAGTTCTTTGGTTAAATATTGCCTTAAGTTTAAATTCTGCGTTATACGCGTGTCGCTTAGTAGGAGCCATTTTGTGGTCTTTACAGATGTAAACACACAAATGAAATGAAACGCAATATCCGGGGGCTTCTTCTTCTATGGGGGCGGGTGGTTGCTTACAGTAGAAGAAGAAGCGCTTCCTCTTCTATGGGGGCGGGTGCTTACCTTGGCGGTTGCTTACCATAGAAGAAGAAGCGCTTCCTCTTCTACGGGGAAAAAAGATGGCGGCTGTTTACCGTAGTTGCGAGACCGAAACTTTATGAAAATAAATATTTATATTAATCCATATATAAGGCGCACCGGGTTATAAGCCGCACTGTCAGCTTTTGTGAAAATTTGTGGTTTTTAGGTGCGGCTTATAGTGCGGAAAATACGGTAAGTATTTCGGGGTCTTGTTCACGAGTGAGGGAAAGATAGAGAAGGAAATCAGCCGGAGAATCGGAGCAGCTGGGGTAGTATTGCAGTCTCTCTGCCGCACTGTTGTGACGAAACGAGAGCTGAGCCAAAAGGCAAAGCTCTCGGTCTACCGAGCTATCTACATTCCTACTCCCACCTATGGTCATGAAGTGTGGGTCATGACCGAAAGAATAAGATCGCGGATACAAGCGGCCGAAATGAGTTTCCTCAGAAGGGTGGCTGGAATCTCCCTTAGAGATAGGGTGAGAAGTTCAGTCACCCGAGAGAGAGCTGTTGTCCCCGCGACCCGATTCAGGATAAGCGGTTGAAGATGGATAGATTGCATTTTTGTGTTTTTGCCATTATAAACAAGGTTTTCTTTGAAAAAAAAAATTGGCATAAAACATAAAAAAAACTAAAAACTTTATTTCAATGGATAGATCTGAAGTTAATCTGTTGATATTTAAGTTGATGGAAGTAAAAAATAATAATAATATAGGACTTATTTTTAACACTTTAATGACTGAGGCTCCTTTGAGTCCCCAGGACCTTTAACCCATCCATCCATCCATCCATCCATTTTCTACCGCTTGTCCCTTTCGGGGCCGTAGGGGGTGCTGGAGCCTATCTCAGCTGCATTCGTACACCCTGGACAAGTCGCCACCTCATCACAGGGCCAACACAGATAGACAGACAACATTCACACACTAGGGACCATTTAGTGTTGCCAATCAACCTATCCCCAAATGCATGTCTTTGGAGGTAACGTTCACCAAAATTGAGGGCAGCTCTTATGGTTTTGAAAATGAAAAATATCAAAATAGCCCCACATGCTTAGGGTTAGGGCCCTCAGTGGAAAAATAGTGGACACCCCTGTCTTAAAGGAAAACTGTTTTTTGGGGAAGTTTTTTGCCTCTCATTCACAATCCTTATTTAAGACAAGATCATTTTCTGTGCATTCCAAATAGTGAAAAACTGCTAGCACGAGGTAGCTAACAATACAGGTAATGGGTATATCTATTCGGACAATAAAACCCTAAAAATATATATTTAATATAAAAGAAAACAAACAAACAAACAAACAAACAAAAAAAACAAAAAAACAAAATATATATATATATATATATTAGGATTGTACGGTATACCGGTATTAGTATAGTACCGCGATACTAATAATCATATTCGGTACTATACCGCCTCTGAAAAGTACCGTTCCCCCACCCATCGACGGCTTGTAATGCAGACGAGCATGTTCGGCAGTGCACAATCACGGAGTACTTACAAGCAATGTGTGTAGACAGAAAAGGGAAAAGAACGAATTTTGGTTTAATAACTAAAGATAAAGGTGAAGTTATAACACTAAAATGCTCTCAGGAAGAGGTGCTTTAAAACATGGCTATTTAGCGGCTAATGTCCATCCGCAGTCAGCAGTGTTGTAACTACTTCTAAATCACTAATCCTTATTTTTATGGCGACACATATAATGCATTTATTTCAAGCACCATCCCTGTAGGATGAGTGATAGCTTAACATGCGTCACTACACACTAAAGTGTTGTATGAACAACGCCAACACTGTCATAAACATGTGCCATATAATGAAACCATACTAAACAATAATGACAAACAACTAAACAACAATGACAAACATATTTTGGAGGAATATTTGCACCGTAACACAACATAAACACTACAAAACAAATTACCAGAATTCCCTGCAGCACCAACTCTTCCGGGACACTACAATATTGGTGGATCTACACCTAGCATCCACTGTAATGATACCAAGCACAGGAGCGTATCTAGTCGATACTACTGTGATTACATCAATATTTTTTAGCATCACAAAATCTTCTTTCGTTTTTTTTTTTTAATTTATATTACGTTTATAAACTCAGGAAATATGTCCCTACACATGAGGACTTTGAATATGACCAATGTATGATCCTGTAACTACTTCATATCGGATTGATACCCAAATTTGTGGTATCATCCAAAACTAATGTAAAGTATCAATCAACAGAAGAATAAGTGATTATTACATTTTAACAGAAGTGTAGATAGAACATGTTAAAAAAGAAAGTAAGCAGATATTAACAGTAAATGAACAAGTAGATTAATAATTCATTTTTTTACCACTTGTCTTTAATAATGTTGACAAAATAATAGAATGATAAATGACACAATATGTTACTGCATATGTCAGCAGCCTAATTAGGAGCCTTTGTTTGTTTACTTACTAATAAAAGACAAGGTGTCCTGTATGTTCACTAATTTATTTAAGGACAAACTTGCAATAATAAACATATGTTTAATGTACCGTAAGATTTTTTGTTAAAATAAAGCCAATGATGACACTTTTTGTGGTCCCCTTTATTTAGAAAAGTACCGAAAAGGTACCGCAATACATTTTGGTACCGGTACCAAAATGTTGGTATCGGGACAACACTAATATATATATATATATATATATATATATATATATATATATATATATATATATATATATATATATATACTATACTACATGGTGCAATCGTATGTGCGCAATACTAATTTTTGGTTTTTAATTGCATTTTAAAATTGTTGTTGCTGTATGTAAGATGGTGCCGCTGTAGTGGCTGCTGGTTGCAGGAGCTCTGTGCTTTTGTGTCTCCTCCTTTGTGTTCATGATGTCTCCCTCTTGTTTTCGTGTGCTTTTTTGCCTCGGGACTGCACAAGGGACAGCACTCCTGTGACTTCTTGCGGGAGCCTTTTGGCCATGGCCATGTTTGCACCGGAGACCAGCTGCTGGCTCTCTGCCACACCGGGGTCTATGTGGAGAGGCTGGAGGAGATGCGGTGGAAGAGACGGGACTACGGAGCTAGCGTTGAGAGATGGATAAGCACGTGTCGGACTTTGGTCTACCTGGACGGATTCTGCGAACTAGAGGGCAGCCTAGGACGGAGTTGACTCTCTTGGTTGCTCTGTTGGGTCTGTTCCGTGCGCAATATGTATTGTTTATTGCTCATTTTGGGGGATTTTTATTAGGGCTGCGAATCTTTGGGTGTCCCACGATTCGATTCAATATCGATTCTTGGGGTCACGATTCGATTATAAATCGATTTTTTCAATTCAACACGATTTTCTATTCAAAAACGATATTTTCCCAATTCAAAAGGATTCTCTATTCATTCAATACATAGGATTTCAGCAGGATTTACCCCAGTCTGCTGACATGCAAGCAGAGTAGTAGATTTTTGTAAAAAGCTTTTATAATTGTAAAGGACAATGTTTTATCAGCTGATTGCAATAATGTAAATTTGTTTCAACTATTAAATGAACCAAAAGTATGACTTATTTTATCTTTGTGAAAATATTGGACACAGTGTGTTGTCAAGCTTATGAGATGCGATGCATGTGTAAGCCACTGTGACACTATTCTTTTTTTTCTTCTTTTTTTATAAATGTCTAATGATAATGTCAATGAGGGATTTTAATCACTGCTATGTTGAAATTGTTACTAATATTGATACTGTTGTTGATGATATTCATTTTTGTTTCACTATTGGATTGTTCTGTGTCGTGTTTGTGTCTCCTCTCAATTGCTCTGTTTATTGCTGTTCTGAGTGTTGCTGGGTCGGGTTTGGTTTTGGAATTGGATTGCATTGTTATGGTATTGCTGTGTATTGTTTTGTTGGATTGATTACTAAAAAAATAAAAAATTAAAATTAAAATCGATTTTTGAAAAATGAGAATCGATACTGAATCGCACAACGTGAGAATGGCGATTTGAATTCCAATCGATTTTTTCCCACACCCCTAGTTTTCATTATGTTTTACATTTGTAGCTGTATGTAGAAATGTCTTCGCTGAAGTAGCAGCTAGTTTCATCAGCTCTGTGCTTTTTTTAAAACATTTGTTTATTGATTTTCATATAAATACAATTGATGTAAGTTGTCCAACATGCCTCAAATGCTGCCCCCCCCCCCCCCCCCCAACAAGTACAAAAAAATAAAATAATAATAATGCCCACAATCACACAAAGGGCTAATCAACTACCAACACTTCAATTGTGTTTCAATTAGGGTTAATTTGGAGATCAGTTTTTCCCTACATATTTCAGAAAAGCACCCCACAGTTCTTGAAACTTTGCAGAACAACCATTCAATGTATTTTCACCAGTTTGAGAAAATACAAAACATCTTTCATACAGCAGATGTGGCCAGGAGGCGCTGTTGCCTTCCAATGTAACACCGTTCTGTGCTCTTTTAATGTATTTTATGTCCTTTTGTTCTTAAATGTTTTCTCTCTTTGTTTTCCTGTGGTTTTACCTTATTTTATCTTTTTATAACTCTCTTTCATGTCGTCCTTTGTGTTCTTTAATGTTTCCCATCTTGTTTTCATTGAACCTTTTGGTTTAAAAACTCCTTCAGGGTGTGGGACTTTTGTGATTTTTGTGGTAATTTGTAATACTCTTTTGTGAACGTTTTGAATCTGGACTACAACCACACAATTTTCCCATTTTGGAATCTTAGTTCCTCTGTTAGCTCCTACAATAACCGTGTCACTATAGATTGGGTAATATGCACACTTGAAAAACTTCCAATCTCCCCAAGTACCTTAAATTCCGGACTATAAACCGCTATTAATTTCCTGGATTCTAAACCTTGTGCTTTATAAAATTGCGAATTTAATGTTAATGCCCATAATAGTTTGCATTAAACTCAAGCAGAGGGCTGAAATGGTGTGTCATTGTTTGTGCTATGGCGTCATCTTTTGGACGAGTTTGCTCACTGCAGGTTTTGCGGGTTGAAACTGGACTTCCTGTTCTGACGCCGTAAACCGGAAATAAGCATCCATATCATTTTTGCTCGAAAGGATTCTTCATTAATCACTCAAAGCAACTTTTGTAAGTTTCACAGTTGAACTAAAACAATTTTTACTTATTAAACCGTCCCATGTGTGATGTCTGTAGGATGATTTTAATGTATATTTGTACGCGCTATTGTATTGTAATGAAGCTAGTGTCTTTAGCATTAGCTAATATGCTAACACAAATATGCTAACACGTTTACGAGTGTCTGTGTTAGTATTATTAACTCACAATGACATTCTTTTTGTATTGTTTCAGTTTCACACATTCCTCAGTAAATTCACCAAAACGTCACCATGGAGTTATTGAGTCTTTTGAAACAGTTAAGGTAAGTAAATATTGATGAAATATTAATGGATAAATAACTCATTTCACAATGTATATATCTGCGGCTTATAGTCCGGTGTGGCTAGTCATAATAGCTAAACAAACTTAATACAATTCATAATCTCCTGAATAGTAATTTTCAGTGAGACATAGGAACTTGTTTTAGGCAATAGATCTTCTGAGGGAAAAAACTAAAATTTTGAGGATAACAAGTTTGTTATAAGACACAAAACTTCAGAATACTAGTCATTTACTACTATTTAATAAATACAGCTAAGTTTTAATTGCTAAGTACACGATCACTTTTAGGTTTTTAAAGCTTCAATACAATGTCTTACCAAGACAATTTTTACTTGTGCCATTAGCAGATTGTTTTGCTCAATGCATTCTTTTTGTATTGTTTCAGTTTCACAAATTCCTCAGTAAATTTACCAAAACGTCACCGTGGAGTTATTGAGTCTTTTGAAACAGTTAAGGTAAGTACATATTTACGAAATATTAATGGGTAAATAACTAATTTCACAATGTATATATCTGCGGCTTATAGCACGGTGTGGCTAATATAAGGACAAATATTTTTTTTATCTTAAAATTTAGTGGGTGCGGTTTATATCCCGGTGGTTCTATAGTCCGTAAAATACCTTTAGATATTTCATATTTCTAGTCATAATAGCTAAACAAACTTAATACAAGTCATAATCTCCTGAATAGTAATTTTCAGTGAGACATAAGAACTTGTTTTAGGCAATAGATCTTCTGAGGGAAAAAAATAAAATTTTTGAGCATCACAAGTTTGTTATAAGACACGAAACTTCAGAATACTAGTAATTTACTTCTATTAATAAATATAGCTAAGTTTTAATTGCTAAGTACACGATCACTTTTAAGTTTTTAAAGCTTCAATGTAATGTCTTACCAAGACAATTTTTACTTGTGCCATTAGCAGATTGTTTTGCTTAATATATTATTTTTGTATTGTTTCAGTTTCACAAATTCCTCAGTAAATTCACCAAAACGTCACCGTGTGTCACGGCGGGGTTGCAGCTTGCTGCGAGGTTTGTTCCCCCGGGATGGAAACGGATCACTCCGGACAGGACTTGCAGGTAGGAGCGTGGTTTATTCTTGAAACTCAAAGTAGTACAACAAAAACTTACGTGACTGTGGCATAAGCAAACACTTAGCATACACTTGAAACCAGACATGAAGCGAACAATGACGCCAGGACGACTGACTGGCAAAGGCAAGCTTAAATAATGCCTCTGATTAGTGCTCACGAAGCAGGTGAGTGGGCGAACACTAATCAGAGCCAGGTGGGAATAATAAGTAACCATGGTAACAAACAATGGTGCACAAAAACAGGAACTGAGGGAGTCCAAACTAACAGAACATAACAAAAACATGATCCGGACCACGGATCATGACACCGTGGAGTTATTGAGTCTTTTGAAACAGTTAAGGTAAGTGAATATTTACGAAATATTAATGGGTAAATAACTCATTTCACAATGTATATATCTGCGGCTTATAGTCCGGTGTGGCTAATATATGGACAAATATTTTTTTTATTTAAAAATTTAGTGGGTGTGGCTCTATAGTCCGTAAAATACCTTTTATATATTTATAATTTCTAGTCAAAATAGCTAAACAAACTTAATACAAGTCACAATCTCCTGAATAGTAATTTTCAGTGAGACATAAGAACTTGTTTTAGACAATAGACCTTCTGAGGGACAAAAATACTATTTTTGAGCATCACAAGTTTGTTATAAGACAGGAAACTTCAGAATACTATAGTAATGTACTAGTATTTAGTAAATATAGCTAAGTTTTAATTGCTAAGTACAAAATCACTTTTAACTTTTTAAAGCTTCAATATAATGTCTTACCAAAAGTAGAGATGTCCGATAATATCGGCCTGCCGATATTATCGGCCGATAAATGCGTTAAAATGTAATATTGGAAATTATCGGTATCGTTTTTTTTATTTATTATCGGCATCGTTTTTTTTGTTTTGTTTGTTTTTTATTAAATTAACATAAAAAACACAAGATACACTTACAATTAGTGCACCAACCCAAAAAAACTTTGTCCCCCATTTACACTCATTCACACAAAAGGGTTGTTTCTTTCTGTTATTAATATTCTGGTTCCTACATTATATATCAATATATATCAATACAGTCTGCAAGGGATACAGTCCGTAAGCACACATGATTGTGCGTGCTGCTGGTCCACAAATAGTACTAACCTTTAACAGTTAATATTACTAATTTTCATTAATTACTAGTTTCTATGTAACTGTTTTTATATTGTTTTACTTTCTTTTTTATTCAAGAAAATGTTTTTAATTTATTTATCTTATTTTATTTTTTTATTTTTTTTTTAAAGTACCTTATCTTCACCATACCTGGTTGTCCAAATTAGGCATAATAATGTGTTAATTCCACGACTGTATATATTGGTTGATATCGGTATCGGTTGATATCGGTATCGGTTGATATTGGTATCGGTAATTAAAGAGTTGGACAATATCGGAATATCGGATATCCCTAACCAAAACATTTTTTACTTGTGCCATTAGCAGATTGTTTTGCTCAATACAAGCAAAAATAACTTTTTTAAATTTGTTTTTACCCTCTTTAGGAGGGGCATTTTTTACAGTGCATGTAACGGCATGTAAATCAGAGTTGTCAAACGTTCGGCATCCGGCCCGCGAACAGGTTTTATCTGACCTGCGGGGTGAGTTTGCTAAGTATAAAAATGAGCCGATATTTTTGAATGAAAGAAACCGCTGTTCTAAATGTGTCCACTAGATGTCACAATAGCAATTTTAAGTATCTTTGTAGATTATGCTACATATGTAAAAAAAAAAAAAAAAATGTTAGTTCACCAGTCGAGGAAAATGAGCAAACTACATAAAAAACATCCTGTAATTTGATTTTGATATTATTTTTATATCTTGATAGATTGAAAATCAACACCAATGAGTTGACCGATGAACATTATCACATCATTTATTCAGAAAGTATAAATACGACAAATAAAGGTGGAATACTATTAACCGCAACATGTAAGTGTAAAAAAACTACAACAACATTATGATTTGTACATTTTGAGAATGTGCTTGTTCCATTTTTAAACAAAGAAAACAATCTGAAGTTGTCTTTATTTTTAAGTTATCGCGCCGTGATTTTACCAGTCCGGCCCACTTGGGAGTAGATTTTTCTCCATGTGGCCCCCCGATCAATTGTTGACGGTTTTTGGATCGTTTTTAGAAGGGCTTTATGGGCGGAGTAGTAGAATCCCCATTATTTGCATAGTTAGCCGCCACTGCTAGCAGTTTTTTACTGATTAGAACACACAGAAAAAGAAAAGACGTGTGTTCTTGTCTCACATTAAGATTATGGATGATGGGAAAAATTCCACAAAAAGTTGCAGTTTTCCTTTAAGCCTCAAAACTTGACTTCAGGATTGTTCTTCCTTCTTGTTTTATCCCAATTAACTATTTCTTTGCAGTAAAAAATAAATATATTACAGTTAAGAATATATTAGTTTTCTTGTGAACTGAAGCAGAGTGATTAACTTTGTTCTGTTTGTTTTCGCTTTGACTGCAGAAAAAAACGGTCACATGGGTGAGCCAAACCACACAGTAGACACTGGCGAAATGAATAATGGCGAGACAAATACTCTTCATATACGAACAAAGAACATTAATTATAGCTATTCAAACAACAGACAATGCAACAATGACTCACAAATTGGATATTGGGTGCGCATTTTTTTTTCATGTCAGCTAAATGCTCTAAGTGGAACCACATGAGGTTTGTGTGTGTGTTGTCGCGATAGTAAATACTCTTCTTGTGTTGACATTAATCTTTTATCATGATCTCATTCAATTCCAGGAAGAGGACTTGGTTTTAGTGCACAGGTTTGGGACGCCTTATGTTGAGCTAAAAATGAATATGAAGTAAGAGAAACTCAACAGTGTGTGTGAGTGCGACCCCACTGTGACTAAGTGGATTATGAACAACGAGCGCTCTGTAGTGACACAGTCGCTGTGCATCGTCATCATCATGTTGCGTCAGTCTCTCCCTATTTTTATTCTGATCGACTGAAAGTTTGCGCGTATCAAAACGTGCAAACCTAAAAGCTGATCTGCTTAGCTCGAGTATGGAGGATTGCGTCTCTCAAATGAGCAAACCAGCGAGTGTGGCCCATATAGCGTGTCTGCCTTCATGCAGAATATATGCCGATTGTCGGATTGCAAATATAGTCATTTCGCACTAGCAGTGTGATTTATCAAGCCTGAAACTGTTCTGCGGTCGGTGTTTTGAGTGAGTATGTCTCGAACTTTAACTTTTTAAGGTCAAGGCAAGTGTTGCCTTAAAGGAGGGCTCATATTTTAGGGCACCAAGACAAGTTGGAAGGGCACCTTTTAGCCTGCTCAGTGGCCTTGTGGTTAGAGTGTCCGCCCTGAGATCGGCAGGTCGTGAGTTCAAACCCCCGGCCGATTCATACCAAAGACTATAAAAATGGGACCCATTACCTCCTTCAGCAACACTCAGCATCAAGGGTTGGAATTGGGGGTTAAATCACCAACATGATTCCCGACTGCGTCCACCGCTGCTGCTCACTGCTCCCCTCACCTCCCAGGGGGTGGAACAACCAAGGCAAACAATATTTTATTTCGAGGCAGGGGCTGCAAAGCATGCATGCATATATATACCTGTATATATACTAGTGTCTGAATTTAAAAAAAACAACTGAATTAAAAAAAAAAACCTGTTTATATATATATATATATATATATATATATATATATATATATATATATATATATATATATATATATATATATATATAAACCGTTGTTTTTTTAATATATATATATATATATATATATATATATAAACAGTTGTTTTTTTAAAATTCATTATTAATATAAACTTGTCAGCTTTTTGTCATTTCATGATACATTTATCTCTATTTTTACATTTTGATAGAGAGATGTTTTTTTAAATTTTTTTTTATTTTTATTTTTTATTATATACTATTTTATTAGTTATGTACATTTATATGTACATGGTAAATGGTAAATTGGTTATACTTGTATAACGCTTTTCTACCTTCAAGGTACTCAAAGCGCTTTGACACTATTTCTACATTCACCCATTCACACACACATTAACACACTGATGGCGGGAGCTGCCATGCAAGGGTGTAGTGTCTTGCTCAAGGACACAATGGACGTGACGAGGTTGGTAGTAGGTGGGGATTGAACCAGGAACCCTCAGGTTGCTGGCACGGCCACTCTCCTAACAGCGGCACGCCGCCCCCATGTACATGTAGATGATGTATCGGGACAGATCCATTAAGAGTTTGTGCAGAAATATGTCACATAGGAATGAACAACACAATAACAGATTAACAAAGTGCTATGTCACATGAATGGTTTTTGAAGTCATATCTTTGTGACATGAAATAAAACACAAGTAATGTATAAAAACCTTGTTTACGTTTTGATATTAAAATAAAACACAAAGCAGTTGGGCTAATGAAGATGAAGTGTAATAAACAAGCTTTGTTATTTTCTTGGTTCAGTACAACAGTTTGGCCAACAAAAATAAAGAGTGACACCTCTCACGTCGAATACACAATCTTCACAGCCTTCGTTCAGTTCGATGAGATGACAGAACATTTGAACTAGTATTGATGTTATTTGAACACTAATACAGTTTTCAGTTAGATAAAGGAGGAATGAACATCTCAGTCAACAAACGAAAGACTTTATAAACAAGTTGTGACAACGTTCACGACACATCGCCTGCTGTAAAACATAAAATAGTTTTGTCCTTTGCTGTATACTTTTAGTGTGGGGACAAGTGCGTCTGTCTCCAATATTGTCCACACCTGTCTCCATCTAAACACAGCAGTGCGCTCTGAAACGCACAGCGGAAGGGCGGGAAAATGACGTTAAACCAAGCGCTTGTTTCCGCTTACTCCCAGGGGAAATCTCTGGAGCAACGTCCGTGTCCTTAGTCTGCCATGATTATCAAGTCAAACGACGCTAGAGCGCATGCGCCTGACTTCGTGTTGATTAAAATCCATTAATAAATTACGTTTTTTCGGTAATTAAAACATTAGACGGTATTAATAACCGTCTGGAATTTTATTGCAAATGATCATTATACCGTTTACTGTTACATCCCCCGTCCATTAACAAGTAAACAGTTAAGGGCGGTCAGGGCATGTTCTTGCCGCAGATGTTGGTAAATTTTTTAGGGCTTACGGCAAATGACGAGGGCGGTCGCGGTTGCCGCGGTTAAATTCGAGCCCTGAGAAGGTACATGCAAACTCAGCGTGGTCAGAAGGAGGCAATCGCTGCAATGTGACAGATGATGCAGAGAGAGCTAGACT